>NC_068983.1:7068721-7072409 GCF_001194135.2 Octopus bimaculoides | reverse complement strand
TATATATATATATATATATATATATATGGGGTATGGAAAGAATGGAAGTCTTGAGGGAGGCTGCTGGAAGTGAAGAAACTTCATTCAAGAGGTGAGCCCCTGAGTTTCTAAGTCGGCCTCATGGGGATGACAGAAGATATTTCCTTAGAAGAGAAATTTAGCAAACCATCATAAGAAAAAGAAATTGCTTTAAACACAATTGAAAGAAGTAGAAAGAGAAAGAAAGAAAGAACAAAACATTACATCAAAGGGGTCGGGTGTTAAACATAATGTCATAAGAGAGGAGATGAGAAAAGAAAGCAGTAAGGAAGTCCATGGCTTAGTGGTTAGGGTCTTCAGCTCATAATAGTAAGGTTGTGTTCTTGAACAAGACACCTTACAATACTAAGGTTATAAGTTCAATTCCTGGTGACAATTCCTTGAGCAAGAGACTTTATCTTACATTGTTCTAGTCCACTCAGCTGTTAAAAATGAGTAGTATAGGAGTAGCTATGTGGTAAGTAGCTTGCTTACCAACCACATGGTTCAGGGTTCAGTCCCACTGCGTGGCACCTTCGGCAAATGTCTTCCAGTATAGCCTCGGGCTGACCAAAGCCTTGTGAGTGGATTTGGTAGACGGAAACTGAAAGAAGCCCGTCGTATATATGTATATATATATATATATGTATGTGTGTATATGTTGTGTATCTGTGTTTGTCCCCCCAACATCGCTTGACAACCGATGCTGGTGTGCTTAGGTCCCCGTTACTTAGCGATCCGGCAAAAGAGACCAATGAAATAAGTACTAGGCTTACAAAGAATAAGTCCTGGGGTCGATTTGTTCGACTAAAGGCGGTGCTCCAGCATGGCCGCAGTCAAATGACTGAAACAGCTAAAAAAGTAAAAGAGAGTACCTGCATTTAAAAGGGCTGAATATCCCTGAGAACTATGTTAATTTCGTGAGCAGGCTGTTCCACTGATCAAATCAACCAGAACCCTCATCGTCATGCCTGACAGAATGCTAGCTTTAAACATTAACTAGAAGAACAAAGAAAGAACACTTGTTCCAACAGAGACACAAGGCCTCAAATTTTGACTGGTACTTAATTCATGAGTCCCAAAAGGGAAAAAAATGGTCAAAGTGACCATATCAGAATTTGAACCCAGAACATAAAACCTGAAAAAATGCTGCTGGGTATTATGAAAAAGTATAAGCAACATCACTGCTGCTGAGGTGGTATTAATGTGAAAACACACAGAGACAAACGCATACATGCAAGTTCATGCCAAGCCACACACACATATCTTTTACCATTTACTTGTTTCAGTCATTAGACAGTGGCCATGCTGGAACACTGCTTTGAAGATTAATTAATACTAAAACAAGTACTAATTGTCATCATTATTTAATGTTCTTCTTTAAGGTAGTGAGCTGACTGTTCTTTCTTATACATTAGCTAGAAATGTTTTCTTCTGGGTTCAGGTGATCCCCATTAATTAATGGCACAATTAAGGCATTGAGCTGGCAGAAATGTTAGCACGCCAGACAAAATGCTTAGCGGTATTTCGTCTGCCGTTACGTTCTGAGTTCAAATTCCGCTGAGGTTGACTTTGCCTTTCATCCTTTCGGGGTCAATTAAATAAGTACCAGTTACGCACTGAGGTTGATATAATCGACTTAATCCGTTTGTCTGTCCTTGTTTGTCCCCTCTGTGTGTAGCCCCTTGTGGGCAGTAAAGAAATAAGGATCATTAGCATGCTGGATGAAATGCCTAGCAGTATTTCACCCACCATTATGATCTGAGTTCAAATTCTGCTGAGGTCGACTTTGCCTTTTATCTTTACGGGGTCAATAAATTAAGCACCAATGAAACACTGGGATCATTGTAATCGACTAGTCCTGTCCACCAACATTTCAGGTCTTGCACCTATAGTAGAAAGGATTATTTTGTTCTTCTTTTCATACTGGCATGGGTTAGATGGGGCTTCTGAGACAACGTTTTGCATTTGGATGCCTTTGCTGTTACCAACCCTTATAGTCACCTCTTAAGAAGCATAGGGACGCAGTGTACCTATTTTAATACAGGGGTGCACCTGGTGAGAAAAATATCAATAGATACTAAAATTAGTACTAAAATATATAGTTTAAAAATGCTATTAAAATACTAATAAACATTTTGAAAATACTAATGAAATACGTGAAAAAAAATGTTAGTAGAACAGTTTTAAAATGATGAAAAAAATATGTAGAAAATATACTAAAAAATATAGAAATGAGTTCGACCCCTAAAAAAAGTTCACAGATAAAACGAAATAAAAAGAAAGCCTCTAATTAATAATTAAAAGATCCAATGTAAAAGGCGAGTAATTAATATTGGTTTTGAAAGTTGTGTGTGTGTGTGTGTGTGTGTGTGTGTGTATGTGTGTGCATACACATTTATTCAAGTGAAGTTTGTTCCATGAGAGAGAGAGGGGGCGGGGAGAAAATGAATTTGTAGAAATAACGTTGACAGAACGGAAATAGTTGTAACATATAATTAGTAACATAATTAGTAATGTAATGATGGTTTTTGTGATTCTGAAACTATAAAATACTGATTGGAAAGTGGGGTGGAGGTAAGGGGAGGACAGTGAAAAATAAATAATTACATGTGTGTGTGTGTGTGTGTGTGTGTATCTATATCTATCTCTCTCTCTCTATATATATATATATATATACATACATACGCACATGGAATAGATTTCTTTGAGGTGAGGTGCCTGAACTCGCTAGCCGATGAATTCGTAAGTGCCTTTCTTATCGTTGATTTTTGGTGTCGCATGGCCAAAAATTACGGTGAATTTTTTTAGAGACACTTTCAAATTTATCAGAATATTGAGGCTGAAGATTGGAATAGTGAAATTTCCATTCACTTAACCATGAAACGATTCGTATCCAATTAACTAAAGGCTTGGTTTGTTTACGCTTTTCCCTCCGGTTTTTTGTTCTAAGTGTGCCATAAATATCGCCATCCACTTTAGAGAAAAATTTGTAGTTTGGAATCAGTAGTTCTTTGACTGCTATTTCTAAATTTTCAGTATGTTGGAGAAGCAACTCAATTGCTAATCCCTGTATATTTATAATGATACATACATATATATATATATATATATATATATATATATATATATATATATATATATATATATATATATATATATATGTATATACACACACACACATATACAAATATACATATTCACTCACATATATATACATATATATATATATACACACACATATACAAATATACATATTCACACACATATATATACATATACACACACACACACACACACATATTTATACACATATATATACACACACACACACATATATATATATATACACACACATATATATACATTGTTGTTGTTGGCACTCCATCACTTACGACGTTAAGGGTTCCAGTTGATCTGATCAACGGAACAGCCTGCTCGTGAAATTAATGTGCAAGTGGCTGAGTATTCCACAGACACGTGTACCCTTCACGTAGTTCTCGGGGATATTCAGCGTGACACAGTGTGACAAGGCTGACCCTTTGAATTACAGGCACAATAGAAACAGGAAGTAAGAGTGAGTGAAAGTTGTGGTGGAAGAGTACAGCAGGGTTCACCACAATCCCCTGCCGGAGCCTCGTGGAGCTTTAGGTGTTTTCGCTCAATAAAC
>NC_068983.1:7065533-7068568 GCF_001194135.2 Octopus bimaculoides | reverse complement strand
ATATACATATATACACACACACACACATATATATGCAGTTTGGTAAATGAGAGAGACAAAATAAGCACCAGGCTTAAAAAATAAAAGTACCAGGGTCAATTAGTCAGATTAAAATCTCCTGAAGGCAGTGCACCATCAATGGATGCAGTCTAATGACTGAAACAAGTAACAGATAAAAAAATGTCTGTGTTTGTATATATCAATGTACTATAAGGTGCAGGTATAGCCGTGTGGTTAGGAAGCCTGCCTTCCTATCACATGGTTTTGTGTTCAGTCCTGCTGTGTGGCACCTTGAGCAGGTGTCTTCTACTATAGCCCAAGGCCAACCAAAGCCTTGTGAGTGGATTTGGTAGACAGAGTCTGAAAGAAGCCTATCGCATGCACACACACACACACAATCAATTATAACAATCCTATATATGAGCCAGCAACAAGTGGTGAAACACACACAGACACACACACACATGTATTTCATGAGAGGGTAAGAGTGCGAGACAGCGACAGACAGAGACAGAGGCACAGAGAGAGAAGAATAAAGAGTGAGGAATAAGGAGTGATGACTAAGAAAGGGAAGACCTCCAGCCTTAATTCTAGTAATTGATAAATTAAGCCCAACAAAAAACGAAACCTGTATAATGATATTAGATTTCGATATATTTGCTTTTAAATTTTTTTACATTGTTCTGGTAATTCTTGATTTTGATTATACTTGATTTTTTTAAAAAAATTTCCTCTTCTACTTATAATTGTTATTTCTACGTATTTTTTAAAAAATTTTC
Organism: Octopus bimaculoides; assembly: GCF_001194135.2. NCBI lineage: Eukaryota > Metazoa > Mollusca > Cephalopoda > Octopoda > Octopodidae > Octopus > Octopus bimaculoides. Next base: position 7,067,789 of record NC_068983.1, on the reverse strand, counting down.
ATTTATATTATTTTATTTAAAAAAAAAAAAATTAGGTGATTTTTTTTTTTGTGCGAAGCTCTGGGTGGTTGAAATAGGGGTGGGTAGGGTTGTATATTTTGATTAAGAGAATCGTTGATAAAGAATATAACAAGAGTCCATTGTATTGGCGGAGGAGAAGTTTGCGGAGCAGCAGGGGGGGTAGTTATTTATAAGTTGTAGGGATTCTTTGACACACAGACAGACACGCTGTTAGTGTCTGTTGTGTTGGAAATGGGATAATGTTAAATCACAGTTCGTGATGACAGTGATGACGACGATGATGGTGGTGGTGGTGGTGGTGGTAATGGAGTTAGTTAAGATGATTGTTGTTGTTGATGAAGGTGGTGGTGGTGGTGGTGGTATTTGATATCTTTTATCTTTTTCTTCTACTTGTTTCAGTTGTTAGGTTGGCCAAGGCCATGCTGGGGCACCGCCTTGAAGAAATTTTAGTCCAATGAATTGACCCCGCTACTTATTTTATTTGCCAAAGTTTTGTACTTACTCTATCAGTCTTCTTTTGATGAACTGATAAGTTATGGGCACCTAAACACACCAACACTGGTTGACAAGCAGTGATGCTGGTACAAACACAAACACACATACACACACACATATATAAGTGTATACGATGGGCTTCTTTCAGTTTCTGTCAACCAAATCCACTCACAAGGCTTTGATTAGCCTAAAGCTATAGTTGAAGACACTTGCTCAAGATACCACATGGTGAGACTGAACTTGGAGCCATGTGGTTGGGATGCAAACATATATCACACAGCCACACAGCTCATAGGGTTTTTTATGGTGGTGGTGGTGATGATAGTGGTGGTAATGATATTGGTTAAGATGATAGTATTGATGATGATGATGGTGGTGGTGGTAGCAGTGGTGTTAGTTAAGGTGATAGTGTTGTTGGTGATGATGGTGATGTTTAAGCCACAATGTTTATTGATGGTGATGGTGGTGGTGTTAAGATGATAGTGCAGCTGATGATGAAAGTGGTGGTGGTGGTGCATTTCACTTTGCCTTGCTAACTCCAATAAGAGAGCCTTGATGTGGTCACCCAATATGACTGAAATAGTAGCCAAATTTCTATCAAATTACAACTGCCTTAAAAAGAGAAGGGCACACAAGTAAATGCATTTTGTTGTTTGACTAAAGATGGTGCTCCAGCATGGCCACAGTCAAATGACTGAAACAAGTAAAAGAATAATATATATATATATATATATATATATATATATATATATATATAGGCGTAGGAGAGGCTGCGTGGTAAGTAGCTTGCTTACGAACCAGATGGTTCTGGGTTCAGTCCCACTGTATGGAACCTTGGGCAAGTGTCTTCTACTATAGCCTCAGGCCAACCAAAGCCTTGTGAGTGGATTTGTCAGACAGAAACTGAAAGAAGCCCGTCGTATATATAAATATGTATGTATGTATGTGTTTGTGTCTCTGTGTTTGTCTCCCCAACCATCGCTTGACAACCGATGTTGGTGTGTTTACGTCCCCATAACTTAGCAGTTATTCTATTCTAACTTATTCTATTGGTCTCAAAAGAGACCAATAGAATAAGTCCTGAGGTCAATTTGATCGACTAAAGGCGTTGCTCCAGCATGGCCACAGTCAAATGACTAAAACAAATAAAAGAATAACACATATCATTTATAATGCATGGACACTTGGGAAATATGTCTTCTGTGTCACAAGTGATAGACAGAACAGGCAAAGGGTTAAATTCTGAAAAAGACCAAACCAGACTGGATAAAACCAGATCAGACTGGACTGAAGAATGATATTGCAATGCAAGAATTCCATGGATTGTTGCCGAAGTATTTCATCAGATAACTCTACCCCACAGGGCAGGCTGCAGGCAGAAGCACAAGAGGTTTTAATAATAACAATGGTCTTACAGTTAAAAAAAAAATACCTGCTTTATCTGGATAACATTGAAAGTATGGAAAGGCTTAGAATGTATACCAACATAAAAAAAAACAAAAAAATAAATAGGCGATGGTGGTGGTGGCGCTAGTGGTAGTGATGGTGCTAAAATATAGTTTATTTAGTAACTAGGTATCAGATATATTCGGTGTGTTGATGGGATGGAAGATATAGCAATAGTAAAGGTTCTCTCATAAGCCGCCAACCACTTACTCTTGACATCTAAGAAGCCATACTTCACACACACACACACACACACACACACACACACACACACACACACACACACACACACAC
>NC_068983.1:7063455-7065168 GCF_001194135.2 Octopus bimaculoides | reverse complement strand
GTTTCAAGTAAAATTATTATTTAGATGTGATATGGTAAATTTTCTTTATTATTATTATTATTATTATTATTATTATTATTATTATTATTATTATTATTATTATTTTGTAATTTTTTGTTTCTATTTTGTTTTCTCTAAATATTTTCAAAATATTTTTATCATTCTTAAATAGGTTAGATAATTATACAAATTTTTATATTTAAATAAATTACTAGTGCAGATAATTGGCTGCGAGTTATAAAGATAATTATTTCATTTGAAGAATGGAATCGGACCTGATGTGGCTAATTTATGTGATGTTGGCTCTTTTACTTTAATGTTAACTTTGACCAAACGGACCTTTGGCACAAGACAACCCATCTGTGATCAACCCATCTAAACAAGGGTATCTAAAACTATATTATCACTTGATGATGAGGTGTGATTTCAACTAGATTTAGTTGCTATTTCTAGCATGTTGGACAACTATGTTGAGGTTTTCATAATGGTTTGTACTTTTAAGTAATGTTACCTTCTTCCACTGGTAGACTAGGTTTAAAAACTCTGAATTTATACCAAACAACAGATTTCAAGGTGGAAATCACATGATCTGGTGGTCTTAGCACTGGAGGAGGCAAGGACTTGTCTTTCCACTATTAATATAAACAAGAGTGTATTTTACACTAAAAGTCAATATGGGAGTTTCTCTCTTGGTAACTATTGCAGTATAAATTGTTCTAACAGTACATCCATATTTAAGTGGGTATAAACATTACCTCTAGGTATTTATTCTGCCTCTGTCACTAACAAATGTTTTTTTTAACAACTTCTCTGGCTAATCGCGATATCAGTGCCTATTCTGGCACTGTTATTCTACAGGTTGCTGGTGGGGGAGATGATTGTCTGCTATCTCTAGCGGTCAAGTATCCATCATTGACAAAACCAAACAACGTCAAAATCACATGATCTGGTGGTTTTGCATTAGAGGTGTCAAGGATTTATCTCCCCATTAGCAATATAAACAAGAGTGTATTTTGTATCAAAAAGCCAATATGAGAGTTTCAGTAAGGCAGTGGGCAGCGTAGAGGTGATTTCTTGCAAGTTCTGCTTATTATATAGTCTGAGAGCTCACCTCTGATGTCTCAGAACTAAAAGGCATGGTAGCTAAATAGATAACTAAGTGATAAGTATGTGTGTGTAAGTGCATGTCTATCGTAGAAGGCCTTGTGTAAGTGTCTTCCACTATTATAGCCCTAGGCAAAATGACTCTCAAGTGGATTTGATAAGTGAAAACTAAAGGAAGCTTGTTATAAGTATATGTGTTTGTCTCCCACCACAACTTGACAACTGGTGTTGCTTTATTTACATTATTTACATTTGATGGATATTTGTCCTCATCTTGTTTGTTAATACAACGTTTCGGCTGATATACCCTCCAGCTTTCTTCAGGTGTCTTGGAGAAATTTCGAACCTGGGTTCTCATCCCTCAGGTATTTTTCGATGTTATTATTATTATTGTTAAGGTCACTGCTTGGAATCGAACTCGAAATCTCGGGGTTAGTAGCCCGTGCTCTTAACCACTACACCATATGCCCGTGGGCAGTGTAGTGATTAAGAACATGGGTTACTAACCCCAAGATTCCAAGTTCGATTCCAAGCAGTGACCTGAATAATAATAATAATAATAATAATAATAATAATATAAAATACCTTAGGAATGAGAACCCAGGTTCG
>NC_068983.1:7047177-7060831 GCF_001194135.2 Octopus bimaculoides | reverse complement strand
ATTTCACATGTACTACATTCTCGCATTGTTGCTTTTTTTCTTGTCTTTCTTTCTCCGTTTTTTTTTTTAAATCAACTATATATATATGAAGACCTGTTGAGGCAAGTGAAATCGAAATCATGTTGGCACCTGTACCAGTGGAGCGCTAAGAGCACCGTCCAAGCGTGATCATTGCCAGAGCAGCTGTCTGGCTTCCATGCCAGTGGCACGTAAATAGCACTATTTGAGTGTGATCATTACCAGCGTCGCCTTCCTGGCACGTGCTGGACTGGCTCCTGTGCAGGTGGCACATAAAATACACCATTTTGTGCATGGCCATTGCCAGTACCACCTGACTGGCCTTCATGCTGTTGGCACGTAAAAGCACCCACTACACTCTTGGAGTGGTTGGCGTTAGGAAGGACATCCGACTGTAGAAATTCTGCCAAATCAGATTGGAGCCTGGTGGAGCCTGGTGTAGCCAGTCCTCAGTCAAATCGTCCAACCCATGCTAGCATGGAAAGCGGACGTTAAACGATGATAATGATGATGCTTACTATATATTCAGAATGGCTCAGTGGTTAGAGTGTCAAGCTTACGATCACGAGGTTGCGAGTTCGAATCCCAGACCAGGATGTGTGTTGAGTTCTTGAGCAAGACACTTTATTTCACGTTGCTCCAGTTCACTCAGCTGTAGAAATGAGTTGCAACATCACTGGTGCTAAGCTGTATCAGCCCCTTTGCCTTTCCCTTGGATAACATCGGTGGCGTGGAGAGGGGAGGCTGGTATGCATGGGTGACTGCTGGTCTTCCATAAACAACCTTGCCCGGACTTGTGCCTGGGAGGGTGACTTTCTAGGTGCAATCGCATGGTCAGTCATGACCGAAGGGGGTCTTAGCAGGTTACCCCAAGCCTTCTGTGTGACACTGGATAGATAGAAATTATATGGAAGCTCATTGAATAGAGACTATCTGTAATATGAAGGCCCAGCTTTGTCTCTGTAACGTCATGCTGATGCTGGTCCTGAGGATTATGCTAAAAGTACAAGTGCCAGTGAAATTCTCGGCCCCTTAACCATTTTGCATTCAGATTAGTTTGTCAAATGTAATGCTCACTTATTCATGTTGTTCTGAATTAATCATGCATCATCTCGTAGCTTTGAGGTTTTGATTATAGGATTGTTTACTTTTAAGAAGACATTTTAGGGTAGCCATACGAGACTGTATTTGGCCAGTTTGAACTTAAAATAATATTTTGGTTGGATATAGCCAGTTTAAATGCTAAAGGGTTAAACTATAATAGAATATGGACTGCCCCTGTAATTGAAAGGCTCCGATTGGTCACATACCGGTCCCATACCGATTGGTCACATAGAAGACACTTGTCCAAGGTGTCACACAATGGGACTGCACCTGAAATCATGTGTTTGGAAAGCACCGTTATGCCTGCACCTGTTGCCATGCCTGTTAAAGCTTTTTTTTTTGCTTTTTGTTCTTCTGAGATTTGAACTCACTGCAAGGCATCTCATATGATGCTCCAATTAAGGTATCAGTAATCTACCTGAAGATTATGGTATGAGTAGAGGTATCTATTGATTAGATGATCTTTGGCAGTCCTAATTGACTATTTCTCAGCCTTGGATTCTATGATCTAAATATTTAATTCTAAATTATTTATATTTGAAATTTAACCTTTAATCATGATTCTATGTAAAGAAAAAGGAAACTGTGGAACAGTTTAATAATAACAAGGTTAGGTAAATTATTTATCAGATGTCTTCTGGTTTTAGAGCAGGTGTACTGCATTCCTTGTGTGTTCTAAGAGGCAACTGAAAAGGTTAGCAACAGTAAGAGCATACAGCCATAAAATGCTGCCTCAGAAAATCCATCTAACCCACACTAGTATAGAAACACGAGACAAAACAACAGTGATGACAATAGTTTATTTTACTTTTTATTAAATCCATATAAATTGATTATTTAAAAAAAATTACTTAAAAAAAAAAAACATGATATATTTCAATAGAAATATAGTCACAAAAATGTTAAATTCATGTTTCGGTACAATAATTCCTACCCCCGCAAGATATGATGTTTTTATCTATAAAGATTGATAAGTATTTCTCTGTAAGGTAGTATCCACAATTATTATGCATCATTTATCATTAAATCTACAGGATTTCTGTAAGATATCTATGATGTTGTTATAGCTTTTGGCAATGGCTTCATACTTGAGTTATTTCCTCTAAACCCAAGAATAGTTCAGGGAAAGTCAAAATAATGATAAATCAGCTTTTTAGAAATATTTACTTATTCATATTTTTGGTTTTTAACTCAAGATCAGTTGGCTGAGAATATTGACATTATTCCCTTGTAATGAATGTGTTCAGTTTACATATTGGTTAAAGATTATCTTTCACTTGCTTCAGGTACTGGACTACAAAGTCGACTTCAATGGGATTTGAAACCAGAACATAAACAGCTGATGGCTTGTAGGCACACACTATTTCATTGTGCAACTATCTTTTCTACTCTAGGCACAAGGCCCGAAATTTTCGAGGCATGAAATTTTTGGATTAGATCGACCCCCACTATGCAACTGGTACTTAATTTATTGACCCCAAAAGGATGAAAGGTAAAGTCAACCTCGGCAGAATTTTAAATTGTGCAACTATAATTTACTTTAAAACATATTTAAATGTTTTTATAAGTCAATACTGTGTTCCATTGTGTTAGCAGTGTTCTTATTCTTAACAAATAGGTGCAGGAGAAGCCATGTGGTAAGTAGGCGAAGGACTGGCCGTGTAATAAGTAGGCGTAGGAGTGGCCATGTGGTATGTAGGCGCAGGAGTGGCCATGTGGTAAGTAGCTTGCTTACCAACCACATGGTTCCGGGTTCTGTCCCACTGCATGGCACCTGGAGCAAGTGTCTTCTACTATGGCCTCAGGCCGACCAAAACCTTGTGAGTGCATTTGGTAGACAGAAACTGAAAGAAGCCCGTCGTATATATATATGTGTGTGTATATGTTTATGTCTGTGTTTGTACCCCCAACATCGCTTGACAACCGATGGTGGTGTGTTTACGTCCCCCGTAACTTAGCGGTTCGGCAAAAGAGATTGATAGAATAAGTACTAGGCTTACAAAGAATAAGTCCTGGGGTCGATTTGCTCGACTAAAGGCGGTGCTCCAGCATGGCCGCAGTCAAATGACTGAAACAAATAAAAGAGTAAACAAGGAGTCAAAATAAATGCTGCAAAGCATTTTATCCCCTGCCCCACAGGGTTCTCCCCCTTCACTACCTCTATGTGCCATGTGGAGACTGTCATATTAAGGAATAGACCCAACATTACCCTTGTATGTCATAAAAGGTGACTAAAAGAGGCTGAGGAAGGATTTTGCACTCCAACCATGTAAATCCCTCCCCAGCAATGACTACCCAAACAAACCCATGGGTCGGAAGGTTGTTGCCTGAGTGACGCAAAGGTCTCATCTACCAGGAATCGGAAATCACCAATAAATGGTAAATGCAGTGAGGTGCTGTTCCCCCATACTACTATTCCAACCTCTATCCTAGAACTCATAATATGTTGTTGTTGTTGGCACTCCGTCGCTTACGACATCGAGGGTTCCAGTTGATCCGATCAACGGAACAGCCTGCCCGTGACATAGTATGACAAGACTGACCCTTTGAATTACAGGCACAACAGAAACAGGAAGAAAGAGTGAGAGAAAGTTGTGGTGAAAGAGTACAGCAGGGTTCACCACCATCCCCTGCCGGAGCCTCGTGGAACTTTAGGTGTTTTCGCTCAATAAACACTCACAACGCCCGGTCTGGGAATCGAAACCGCGATCTTATGACCGCGAGTCTGCTGCCCTAACCACTGGGCCATTGCGCCTCTATGGAACTCATAATAACAACATGGATATTACACCACCACACTCTTTATTCTCCTGATGAGTACTCCTGATAAATACATGGACATTATACAAGTATGGTCGCCATTTCTCTACAAAGTCAAAGCTTTTTGCCTATATCGAAATAAAAATAAAAAATCAATACTGCATTGTGTGCAGCAAAATCAATTATTAGTATTTTGTTCAACCGACGACCTCTTTAAGAAACTGAAGAAAACATTGACAGGAGATCTTTCTCATAATTCTTCTAGTCTTTTACTGGTTTCTCTCATGTGACTGTAGCTATATTGAGGCACCACCTTTAAAAGGCGGAACTGCTGAGGATTATATCAAGCTCACTACTTGCAGATTGATCGTTCCTTTCTTTTATTGTTTACTTGTTTCACTCACCAACCTGTGGCCATGCTGGGGCACTGCCTTGAAAAGTATAGTCAAACAAATTGACCTCCACCCCACTACTTATGTTTTAAGTCTAGTACTTATTCTATCAATCTTTTTTGCTGAACTGCTTAGTTATGTGTACATAAATTAACACTGGTTGTCAAGTGGTGGTGGTGGCGGTGGAGGGACACCCAAACACACACGCACACACAAATCATCAGCACTCAAAATTTGTTTTCCACACAGACACACACACACACACACACACACACACACACACACACAATGGGCTTTTACACAGTTTTCTTCTACCAACTTGACTTGCAAGACTATAAAAGAAGATATGGACAATTACAGGAGGGTACATGACAAAGTGTTGTGTTATAGAATTCCCATCTTGATGGTCATGATAGATGACCATGATAAATCGCTATGATTGATGGTCATGATAGATTCGCCATGATAGATCACTAGCCACTGCACACATTTTTTTCTCTCCTTGTTTCTTTCTGTGTTCCTTTCTGTAGAAGAGTGTAGGCTCGAAACGTTAAAGACGTTTTCACTTCCCGAGCGTTATACTATTTGTTTTCTACACCACCTGTTTTCATCTTTTGTTTTTTTGTGAATTCTCCCTATAAAAGAAGATACTTATCCAAGGTGCTATGCAGTGGGAGTGAACCCAAAACCACATGGTTGCAAAGCAAGCTTCTTAACCACACAGCTATACCTGCAGCTATACTTAATTTTCCCCTTATTTTATATAGTATTTTCAGAGGAAGAAGAGTAGTGTTTGTGATCCTTGTCAGAGATACAGGGACTTGTAGGAAAAAAGGAGAAAGGGGGCTAGTTGTCCTTAGATTAGGGACTTAGTCCCAAAACTTGCAACATTGCAAACCCTAATAAGGATATTCAAGAATCAGGTGAAGGTGTCTACTCCTTTTAATGACTGCAGGAAAATGAAAAACCATGACCATCAAGATGGGATTTGAACTCAGAATTTTATAACACAACACTTTGTTATGTACCCTCCTGTAATTGTCCATATCGTCATGGTTTTAATGTCCTCTTTTTCAAACTTGCATGAAATTGGATAGTGTTTATTGGGGCAAATTTTCTATGGCCAGGTGCCCTTCCTGTCATCAATCCTCAACTGTTTCCAAGCAAGGTAATATTTCCCAACGACCAGCCATGCTTATGCAGAATCATCATCATCATCATCATTGCTTAACATCCGCCTTCCATGCTAGCCGCCCAAGGAGAAGCCTGCACCAGACTTCTGTGACTGTTTTGGCAGGACTTTTACAGCTGGATGCTCTTCTTATCACCAAGCACTCATCAGAGTGGACTTAGTGCTTTTTACATGGCACAATCCCAGGCAAGGGGAATAGTGCTTTTCGTGTGACACAAGCCCAGGCGAGGTCAGTTTTGGCAAGGTTTTTACAGCTGGATGCCCTTCTGAACACCAACCACTTTACAGTATGAACTGGATGCTTTTAAATGGCAGAATATTTGAAATAAATGACATTCATTTACAACAATCATGCTTTGTCAAGACAAGGTAACACAACCATGTACTCACACAAACATACACACTTAGATTTAGACACTTGGATAAGCTTCGGCCAGTATTGGCCCAGGTCATGTCTAACTTAATAGCACACTTGCTTCAGTCATGAAACTGTGGCCATGCTGGGGCACTGCCTTGAAGAATTTTTAGTTGAATAAATCAATCCCAGTACTTTTTTTTTGTTTTTTTTTTTTAAACCTGGCGCTTATTCTTTTGGTCTCTTTTATGGAACCACTAAGTTACAGGGATGTTTATCAAGTGGTGGTTGGGGACAAACACAGAGAGGAAGACACACACACACACAAACACACATATATATATATATTTCAGGCTTCTTTCAGTTTTCACCTACCAAATCCACCACAAGGCTTTGGTCTGCCCAAAGTTATAGTAGAAGACACTTGTCCAATGTGCCATGCAGTGAAATTGAACCTGGTACCTAGTGGTTAGGAAGCAAATTTCTCAAGCACACAGCCACACTTGTCCATAATTAATATAAGAGAAATAAATATTTTTGCATTATTTTATTTTAAATCTATCTCATTTGAGGCCCCGAACTTGAATAAAAACAGTTTTTTTTGACAGGAAGAAATAAAGGTACAAAGAATTAATGAAAGATTATATGTAACATAACCCGCTTTTGTTCTGTTTTCCTTGAAGCATAACTTAAGAGATTATATATATGTGTGTGTGTATGTATGAGTGAGAGAGATAGAGAGAATGATACGTATGTGTACATACAGCCATACATATATATAGATGCACACACACATGTATATACATATATTATGCACGTATGTGTGGGTGTATATTTGTATATACGCACACATATACACACACACACACACAGAAAGTGAATGTATTATATTGTCTCCGATACTGTTAATGAGAAACATTTGAAACACTGAAAGGCTTCAGAATTAGTTCCACAGCAAAGTAGAAATTACAATACCAAACACTACTTCTTCAGATTCCAAAGCCATTGCCTCCAGATATATTTTTAGCTTAATTATCAGTCAATTTCGAAACCAATAGAAGAACCTGTACAACTAATTACTTCATTTCCAATTTGATATTTCTTGCATTCTTCTAATTGTTGTCTTCATACTTCTGAGAAACCAAATTACCAAAAATATGAACAAAAAAAGCAAAAAAAACAAAAAACAAAACAAAACAGGGAAATATATTTATATACTCTTTTACTCTTTTACTTGTTTCAGTCATTTGACTGCGGCCATGCTGGAGCACTGCCTTTTAGTCGAGCTAATCGACCCCAGGACTTATTCTTTGTAAGCCTAGTACTTATTCTATCGGTCTCTTTAGCTGAACCGCTAAGTTACGGGGAACATAAACACACCAGCATTGGTTGTCAAGCGATGTTGGAGGGACAAACACAGATACACAAACATACACACACACACACACACACACACACATATATATGACAGGCTTCTTTCAGTTTCCGCCTACCAAATCCACTCACAAAGCTTTGGTCGGCCCGAGGATATAGTAGAAGACACTTGCCCAAGGTGCCACACAGTGCGACTGAACCCGGAACCATGTGGTTGGTAAGCAAGCTACTTACCACACAGCCACTCCTCCGCCTATATTGTAGCTATTCTAGCAGGAGATGGTGGAATTGGTAAGGCATCTGACAAAATATCCTTTGCCATAATGTATGGTTATGATCCTTTAAATTCGTATTTCAAACCCCACCCATTCTGGCGAGGCTATTTTCCTGCCAAATTCGAGGAAATTAATAAGCATATATATCGGTGCCCTAATAAATGATGTTATCTTAACCCTTTGGCATTCTGATTACTCTGTCAATTGTAAAACCTGTTTAATTATATTGTTTTAAATTAATTGTACAGCATCTTGTAACTCTGAGATTTTGATAATGTCCCTGTTTATTTTTAGAATGACTTTGTAGGGTAGGTGTGAGAGGTCAGATATGGCTGGTTTGAGCATAAAACTGGAAGACAATTTTGGCCTGATATGGCTGATTTAAACACTAAAGGATTAAGGTCTACCCCTTGAACAGAATGCCAGACCATCGCTGAGTTACCTGTTTACAGCCGAGTAAACTAGGGCAATGTGAAATGAAGTGCTTTGCTCGAGAACACAATGCATCACCCAGTCTGGAAATTGAAACTACAATCTTGCAATCATCCGTGCAACACCCTAGCCACTAGGCCACAGAACTTCACTACATATGTGCGTGTGTATATATATATATATATATATATATATATATATATATATATCTCTTCACCATTTGGCAACTAGTGTTGGTTTGTTTACGCCCTCCCCACTCTCAATAACTGCAGTTTTGGCAAAAGCCACTGATAGAATAAGTACCAGACTTTTTTTAAGAATAAGTACTGGGTTCATTTGTTCTATTTATTTGAGAAAACCTGTCAGAGTAGTGCCCCAGAATGGCCAAAGTCAAATGAGTGAAACAAGTAAAAGATAAAAGAAATTTACACCCCAGCAGAACATGACAGCTGTGCCTAGAATATTTCTTTAATAAATTTTGTGTAGGACAATCTTTACAGCTTTTTACAATATAATTTTTATTCATTTAATGTAATCTTTCATATTGTATTCACTTAAATTTTATATTCAAATAATATAAATCTCAAAACGGAATGGTCAGAGATCAAATTGAGTTCATTTCTTTTTAAATTGTCATATGTTAAGTTCTTTGGGTGTTCAGGCTTTTAGTTTTAGCTTTGATATACTTTAGATGTTTGCAATGGTAAACAAACATGTTCCTTGAGATCTTCTTTCAAGTATTATATAATTTATTTAATACACAAATTTTTTATTATATAAATTTTTGATTAAAATAGCCACTTTAAAAAAAATTTGCAAGATCTGTCTTATGTTAGTTTTTAACTTTAATAAATAATAAATACATATACACACACATGCAAATAAACCACATTTACATGTGCCCACCACTATACACAGATATTTTCCTATGTATGTGCACACTACTGTGTCCCCTTTGCTCTCACTAATTAGCTCCATAGAACTGCATTCCCACCCCGTGCCTAACTCCTTCACCTTACCTTTTTCCCCTTTTTCTTTTCTAACCACATTTTCTCATTCATTCTCTTATTTTGCTTTTCTATCTTCTTTCTGATGAAGGACTCATGTCCGAAAAGTCAAGACTCCTTCCTTTCTTCTTGAAAATGTTACAGCTAAGACGTTTAATTAAAACTTGTTCCTCCAGTGTTGTCTTATTTTTGTGCCTCATCAAATCACACACACACACACACACACACACACACACACAAACACACAAACACAATTGAATTGTCATCATTTCAGCATTCATTTATCCATTCTTGCATGGACCAGGCAGTGTATAAAGGAAGAGAAATAGAAGCATTTCTAAGAGTAGATCAATTCAGCAACTGTTATTACTGTTGCTGCTTAGCCCCAAGTTGGCACAGACCTGTCGTTGGCACTCCGTCGGTTACGATGACGAGTGTTCCAGTTGATCCGATCAACGGAACAGCCTGCTCGTGAAATTAACATGCAAGTGACTGAGCACTCCACAGACATGTGTCCCCCATAACGTAGTTCTCGTGGCAGATTCAGGTTGACACACTGCGACAAGGCTGACCCTTTGAAATACAGGTACAACAGAAACAGGAAGAAAGAGTGAGAGAAAGTTGTGGTGGAAGAGTACAGCAGGGTTTGCCACCATCCCCTGCCGGAGCCTCATGGAGCTTTAGGTGTTTTCGCTCAATAAACACTCACAACGCCCATTCTTAAAATCGAAACCGCGATCCTACGACCGCGAGTCCGCTGCCCTAACCACTGGGCCATTGCGCCTCCACAGACCTACGACCAAAAGAAGGCCACCTGGCCATCACATCATTCCTTTTGTTAAAAATCATTGTAATTTGATGAGTGTTGTTTGAAGGTGAATTTAGCTGCTATTTGTAGCTGATTGAGCATCAACTTGCAGACTCTCTGTGTTGATGGAAATTCTAACATGAGGAAGGGAGGGAGGGAAGAGGATGGCAGCAACAGAGTATCTTGAAAGAGTTAAAGGAGTTAAATAAAACTCTCTCTTTCGATGGATGGATGGATGGATGGATCACATGATGAAAGGTCAGAAGCAACAGCCTCATGCTACTCCACACTCTCTCCTCTCCTCCATCCATAAACAGACACACACATTTTTCATCACTCAATCACATACTTGGATATGCTGGAACACACACACACATACACACACACTCTCTTACATATGTACACTTTCTCTCGCATTGATATACACACATTTTCATCTCTCAGCCACATACTTGGATATGCTAGCACACACACACACTTATACACACACACACACACTTCATCTCTCTCTCTCTCTCTCACACACACACACACGCGCACACATCTCTCTCTCACACACACACATGCACACCTCTCTCACACACACACACACATCTCTCTCTCTCTCTCTCTCTCTCTCACACACGCGCACATCTCTCTCTTTCACACACACGCACACATCTCACTCTCTCACACACACGCACACATCTCACTTTCACACACACATCTCTCACTTTCACACACACATCTATCTCTTTCACACACACATCTCTCTCTCTCTCTCTGACACACACACATATGTATACTTTCTCTTACATAGGTATACGCATACACACACACTCTTCATCTCTCTCTCTCACACACACATTCACACACTCTCCACCTCTTACACACACACACACACACACACACACACACACACACACTCATACATTAATATATGCACACACACACACGAGCCCTCTCTTACTCTCCCAGAAACACAGAAACACACATATACACACACGTTCATACAAGAAGACATACATCTAGCATAAATAATCTGGATGTTTCTTTAAGACAGCAGGAAATGAAGTAGTAAGAAGGTTAGCAGACAAACCAAACACACAGCACCACCACCACCACCACCACCACCACCACCACCACCACCAACAGCAACAGACTAGTTAGTTACATATGGGTGGTTAAGCACAGTGAATAAGAGGTGGGAGAAATTGTTGAATGTAATAAAAACTTATTGAAAATACGTTTTTATTTATTTAATTCTAAACATAAGACCACACATTTTGAGGGAAAGATCATGGTTTATTTATAAAGAACCTAGCATTTAACTGGTATTTATTTTGCCATTTATGAGAATTTGAAAAAGACAAGTTGACTCTCACTAGATTTGAATACAGAATCTAAAAGAAGGTAACAAATCTTGCAAAGCAATATAATAATAATAAAGATTGGAAAACTCAGAAAGTAAATACAGAATCTGTAGGTAAAAAATAAGAAATGAAAGTATTACCTATTTCTTGAGTGAATGCAGTAAGCTAGCACAAAATGAGTATAAACACAGACATGGCTTTGTAAGAGTGCAGTGAGATGTTAACTGAGTGTATGGCTTCAAAGTAACAGAAAGGTGGTACAAATATAAACGAGAGGCTGTGAGAGGAAAATAAGAATTACATGGACTTCCCCATAAATACCAACCATGCTACTGAAGCAAGAATAATTGATATGATGATAGAGCAAAAGATTATAGGGGCAGGAGTGGCTGTGTGATAAGTAACTTGCTTACGAACCACATGGTTCTGGGTTCAGTCCCACTGCATGGCACCTTGGGCAAGTGTCTTCTACTATAGCCTCGGGCTGACCAAAGCCTTGTGAGTGGATTTGGTAGACGGAAACTGAAAAGAGCCCGTTGTATATATGTATATATATATATGTGAGTGTGTTTGTGTGTCTGTGTTTGTCCCCCCAACATCGCATCATAACCGATGCTGGTGTGTTTACATCCCTGTAACATAGTGGTTTGGCAAAAGAGACCAATAGAATAAGTACTAGGCTTACAAAGAATAAGTTCTGGGGTCGATTTGCTCGACTAAAGGTGGTGCTCCAGCATGGCCACAGTCAAATGACTAAAACAAGTAAAAGAGACTTTGCACATGACAACTGAGTGGATACTAAAGAAACTGAAAAAAGTTGAGAAATATTAGGGCTTAGCCAGATAGATGAAGATACAGTGGGGGATTAAGAGGACAGTTATTCCCATAGTAACTGGTGCATTTGACACAACATCCAAACTACGAAGGATACCGGAAATGAAGTTTGCATTATCAACCAGCAGGTAAGTGTAACCTTGTATTCTGCGAAAATCCTAAGAAAGATTCTTAATATCTGAAGAAACTTGTTGCCACCAAACCTTAAGACAACATCCTTACTGACCAATATAGTATGAAATAGTTGTGACAATAATCATAATGGTTTCTGGTTTAGGCACAAACTCAGCAATTCTGAGATTAGTCAATATTGTCAGCCTGGCCAGGGATTTCTTATGTTGTCTGTAGTCCTTGGGCTAAAAGTCTTCTGAAAGAGGTTGTTATTTATTTAATAGTAAAAATATCTTTCTCTCATGAGGAGTAAAACCCATCACATATAAATAATTTATATATGACACTTGCATAATTATATACATGATGTTTTTATTGCAGTGAAACAGCTGTCGAAGACAAAATATGAAGATGTAAAATTTATGCTTTTCTGATGTTTCCCATTATGTATATGTTGCTCACAACTACCATTTAGCCAATTCTGTTTATAAACACAAGTTTATTCCATCAATATTTACTGCATCATAATAAGGTATTGGAGTTTAACAATGTGTTATTAATTGAGCTCTTAAATACTGACGACATATTTTATGATGTTTATACATTAACTTAGCATCATTCTAACGTCCACTTTTCCATGCTAGCATGTGTTGGTCAATGTTCATTGAGACAGATATTCTTTGGCTGGATGCCCTTCCTGTCACCAAACCTCACCTCTTTCCAAGCAAGGTAATATTTTCCCTGTGGTCAGACATGTTTTTGTAGAAAAAGGGAAATGAATGACACTGCTGCAACAGTGACAATTATTTTACAACTATCAATACAATGTCAAGACAAGGGAACACAAACATATACATTCTCACTCATACACACACACACACACACACACACACACACAAAGTGTGTGCGCGCATGAGTGAAGGTGCATCAGTTAGTGGTTAAGGTGTTACACTCATGATTGTGAGATCATGGGTTCAATTCCCAGACCAGGGATTACATCGTGTTCTTGAGCAAAGCACTTCATTTCACATTGCTCCATGATCATTTTGCTTACTGATAGACATTGCAGTCCTTTCTGACCAAAATATTGTCCCAAAAAGAAGTGGAGAAATTGTCAAAGTACAAATACCTCAAAATTGAAGTATTCAAGATGCAGGGCATGAAGATGAAAACAATAGCAGTAATAATTGGAGCATTGGGCATAATAAAAAAAAAAAACATATGAACAAAAACGTAGAAGCTATACCTGGACCCTCAACACTACATACGTTCCAAAAATTAGTCCTGCTAGAAACAGCCTACATCCTGCACAAGACACTATCAATTCAATAATACAACCTAAACAAAACAATCCTCAAAAACATGACACACTCCATGTAGCAAATATCCAATGAAAAAAACTGCCACCAGTAGGCTTAGTACCCGATGCATTACACACACAACACTAATACAACAAAAAACTGCACTACACCCCAAAAAGAAAAAGAAACTGATGCAATACAATGCTAGGAAGAGCCTGCACCCCACCCCCACCCCCCGAACAAGAAAGAACACACAATGCTGCACCCATACCCCACCCCAGCAACACAGAGGTGTAGCAGGTGATGCAGTGGAAATTTGCCTGGAAGAAGAAGAAGAAG
>NC_068983.1:7045388-7046574 GCF_001194135.2 Octopus bimaculoides | reverse complement strand
CTGCTTTACAAGGTGGCATGAGCTGGTGACAAGCAAGCATCACCGGTTTTGCTCAAATGATGTCAACATGAAGACATTTGGAAACCAACACACCTCTTCACACACACACACACACACACACACACACACACACACACACACACACACACACATATATATATATGATGGGCTTCTTCCAGTTTCTGTTTTTCAAATCCACTCACATGGCTATAGTAGAAAATACTGGCCTATAGTAGAGACTATAGTAAAAGACACTTGCCCCATGTGCCACACACAGTGGGACTGAACCTGGAACCATGTGGTTGGGAAGCAAGTTTTTTTATCACACAGCCATGCCTGTACCTGTGTGTGTGTATGTCTTCTTGTCTTGACAAACTATGATCATTGTTAAATGGTTTTTAATGTCATCCATTTACCATACTCCTCAAGAATATATCTAACCAAAAGGAAATATTATCTTGCTTGGTAACAAGGGAAGATTAGTGACAGGAAAGGTATCCAGTCACAGAAAATTTGCCTCAATAATCTTTATTTGACCCTTGAAAGCATGGAAAAGTGGGTGTTACAATGATGATGATGATAAACTATCATGAAAAAGACAGTCTAATATTTTCTTTGGGGACAAGAAGACCTTTGGGAACATGTTTCTGCCTCAATAAACTTCATCAGCACAGCACTGTACTGTACTACCTTAACTCCAACCAGACAAAAGATTTAGATGTATATGAACATTTATTGCCAAGGGTAATTGCATAATTAAAACAAAAATGAGCTATGAGAAATAACACAGAATGTCCAGTCACATGAATTTGGAAAGTAAAGACGAAGAAAGGTACAAGATAAATTCTTGATTTATTGTAATTGTCTTCACTTCAAGAGAAATGAAATCAACACTAAATCGGAGCTATACATAAATATATACATTCGTATTCATTCATATGTACATATGTTCGTTTATATATATATATATATATATATATATATATATATACATACACACGCACAAACATATGCATGTACACATGTACACATACATATACATGTATACACATACATATATACACACATATGCACACACATATGGACATACACATATGTACACATACACATGTATACACACACACACGTCACAGATATATATATATATATGATATATATAGATTTTTATATATATATATATATATAT
>NC_068983.1:7043889-7045217 GCF_001194135.2 Octopus bimaculoides | reverse complement strand
ACACACACACACACACACACACACACACACACACACACACACACACACACACACACATCAAATATATCACATCTTAATCTTTGACCTTCTCTCCATAAATTGAGAAATGAAATAACGTTATGGTATTCCACTTATAGTAGAACATTTGCAGATATTTAGAAATCTGATTATTGATTTCTGACAAGTACAAAAACAGAAAATACTTAGAAAGAAAAACGGGAGGAATGTGATTGGGTGACATTCATGCTGTTTCCTAATTAACCAAAGATATAAGTGAAGAGAAATGGACTTCACCAGGAATTAAAAACTAACTTCCAAGAAATATGTTTAAGTTGGCCACCACTTTGATTATGGCTATTGATGACAATAATTATAATGACTGTTTATCAGCCAATCAGGGAACTTCTATGAGGTTGATGTACTTTCTAAAAATAACAGCCAAGCCTCCTTCTACAAAGCAAATGGAAATATTGCAAAATCATTATCATCATAATCGTTTAACGTCCGCTTTCCATGCTAGCATGGGTTGGACGATTTGACTGAGGACTGGTGAAGAGGATGGCTACACCAGGCTCCAATCTGATTTGGCAGAGTTTCTACAGCTGGATGCCCTTCCTAACACCAACGACTCCAAGTGTGTAGTGGGAGCTTTTACGTGCCACCGGCATGAGGGCCAGTCACACGCTCAAAATGGTATTTTTACATGCCACCTGCATGGGAGCCAGTCCAGCGGCACTGGCAACGACCTCGCTCGAATGATTTTCTAACGTGCCACCAGCACAAGTGCTACAAGTCGACGCTGGTAACAATTACACTCAAATGGTGCTATTTACGGGCCACTAGCACGGAAGCCAGACAGCTGCTCTGGCAATAAACATGCTCGGACAGTGCTCCACTGGCGCAGGTGCCAGTTATCGAATATGGTTCAATTATGATTTTGATATATATATATATGCTGAGACCCCCTTCGGTCATGAATGACCATGGGATTGCACCTAGAAAGTTACCCTCCCAGGCACAAGTCGGGGCAAGGCTGTTTATGGAAGACCAGCAGTCGCCCATGCATACCGGCCTCTCCTCCCCACTGATGTTATCCAAGGGAAAGGCAAAGGGGCCGATACAGCTTGGCACCTGTGACGTAGCAACTCATTTCTACAGCTGAGTGAACTGGAGCAACGTGAAATAAAGTGTCTTGCTCAAGAGCACAACACGCAGCCCGGTCCGGGATTCGAACCCGCAACCTCACTATCATAAGCTCGACGCTCTAACCACTGAGCCATGCGCCTTCACATTTATTTATATTTATATATATATATATATATATATAT
>NC_068983.1:7031988-7043716 GCF_001194135.2 Octopus bimaculoides | reverse complement strand
AGGGAGAGAGAGAGAGATAGAGAGAGAGAGAGAGAGAGAAAGAGAGAGATTTATGATCAGTTTTGGAACAGTGAATGCCTGTAGATCATTCCCTCTTAAATGAAAAGGAGAAGCTTAAGGATAACTTCAAACATAATATTGATCTGGACTCTTGGCAACACCTTGCTGGAAAGTGAAACAAATGGAGAATAAGATGTTTCACCAGTTTAACATGGTTTGAAGTGAGTAAACAGAAACCTTGTGATCGACTTTGTGTAAAGTGTAAACAAAGGCACCAACAAGAACTTGCTCCAAATGGTTTGGTTTATGGCATTTGTAGATTCCTTGTATGCAACAAGGCAAAGCTGGCTTTTCATAGCAGAGAAGCAGAAGCCTTTCCAATATCCCCAGTTAGCACCTTAACCAATGCCCAGCTCAAAATAAGGATACAAAACTGTGGAACCCTGATTTGTTTTTTTCAAAACAGTACACCCACATGTGCATGTGGGTGTGTATATATGTGTGTGCGAGTATATATATACATGTATGTGTTTGTGTGTGTGTGTATATATATATATATATATATATGTGACAGAGAGAGAAGAGAGAAAGAAAGTTTCTTTACAGTTTCCTTCTACCAAATTCACGCAGAAAGCATCAGTCATCCAGGGACCAAAGTTGGAGACACTTGCCAAAGATGCCACCCAGTGGAACTTAACATGAAACCACGTCTTTGCAAAGTGAAATTCTTAACCACAAATGCCATGCCTGCACCAGTAAGTCTGGAAATAGATAGAACAGTCATGGCTGAACTGAATTTGATCACTGGTCTGATCATTCTTATTGATGAGCAGAGGATAATCAATAACCACTGATAATTGCATGGCACCTTGGACAAATGTCAGCCTCAGGCTGATCAAAGCCTTCTGAGTGAATTTGATAGACAGAAACTGAAAGAAGCCCATTGTGTGCGTGTGTGTGTGTGTGTGTTTTGTGGACCAGTGTTTGTGTGTTTACATCCCCCGTAATTTAGTCGTTCAGCAAAAGCGACCAACAGAATAAGTATCAAGCTTAAAAAAAAGAAAATAAGTCTTGTAGTTCTGAATGTATTTTGTATAATTCCTTTTTAAAGATGATTGGCTGTGATTTTAAAAAGATTTAGCTACTATTTCTAACAGATTAATTAAATGTTGTGGTTTGCTTGAAACATTGTATATGACATGTGACACTGAAAGAGTTAAAAGGCCAAACAATACAAAACCCTGATGAAGGGACTTTTAGGTCCCGAAATATTGGACACATAAAAGACCCACAGTAACAACAATAATGGTCTGTTTTTGCATTGTTTGGTTGTCTAACTCTTTCAGCATCACATATCTAACAGATTAAATCAAACATATTGAAAGCAGTTCTCTGTTTAGTTCATTACATACATGTGTTAACTTAATCAGCTACGTATTTCAATATGAAGAGGAGCATGAATATCACAACATCACACACGTTCTCCATAAACAAAAAACACTAACAGTCCTGTGGTAGTCTATACAAACAGTAGCAGGTTATGTGGTTAATTAGTCACAGGTCAGCTCCAATTAGAGCTGACCTATGAACAAGAGACATTCAAGTTGCGACCATCCCATTTATATTGTGTTTTTTGATACAATATATTCACATTAGACAGCATGTCCTTTATTATTTTCAAAGCTGGTAGGTAGCAGGTTGAAGGAGATTTGGCTGCTATTTCTAGCAGACTGAGCAACCAGTCAGCAATATGTCATACCAAACACTCTGGCTAATGTTTACTTTAAAAGCTGATATTCAGATGACCTTGTCTTTTATAGTTCTCTCTCACCCCACCTTGCCTTGGGCTTGAGTCAATAAGACTCAGGAGGGGCCTCTATGATTAAAATCCCCTCCGCAGAGAAACCAAAAAATTTCAACCTCTCTTTCTCTCCTGCCTCTCTCTTTCTTCCCACCCTCTCCTGTTCTGTCTACACTCTAATTATTGACTTTGAACTCTAATTAACTTAATTCTTTATAGCTAATTAACAAATCATTACCTACATTTATTAACCGTTATGTCAAATGTTGATTTAGTCAACTTGAGTTCTCTTTTTTTTATTCTCATAATAAAGCTGCTTTCTTTAATTCTATTTTTTGCTATCTACTGCGCAATTTCCTAGATATTAATCAGTTGATGGACAGACCATAATGACAAACCTCACCACCACACTCGTGCATGGAATGTACAATGTAAACTATCTTCTATGTGTTTCTTTTAGGGGGCTTTAACACCTGGTATTCAACTCCAGTTTTGCACTGTGAATAGGTAAAAGCCTGATTATCAAGAGTGGCCATGGTACCTGGTTGCTGTGAGGAATTAGTTAAACCCTTTTGCTCCCTATGCTGTCTTTTAAGGGCTTCCTAGTCTAAGTCTTGTTGGTTTTGAATCATCCTTAATTCTTTCTTTTTTATTTTTACTTTTTGTTTCAGTTATTAGACTGTGGCCATACTGGGGCATCACCTTGAAGAACTTAGTGGAATGAATCAACCCCCAATACATTTTTTTTGCTGAGCTGAACCACTAAGTTTCAGGGACATAAACACACAAACACTGGTTGTCAAGAGGTGGTGGGTGACAAACACAGACACAAAGACACACATATATATATACAATGCACTTCTTTCGGTTTGCATCTATCAAATCCACTCACAATTAGTGTATTCTATACGGAGTATAGTAATGAAATGGTTAATAAAATGCTTTGGAAATGGTGTTTATATGCTACGAATTTCTCTCATGAAAGCTTCACTGAGTAGCCAAATTCAGCCAGTCTGAAGGGACTGGCTAGATTTGTGAAGGGATAAGATTTCCTTCAAAACAGAATTGATTTAGAGTTGTAAACAAATTTAAATTTATGTAAAAATAAAAAAACAAACAAAAAAATATCATGAAATATTTTCTGTTGTAAAATAAAAGAATTGCACAGAAAGAAAGAAAGAAAGAAAGAAAGAAACAATAACAAAAAAACATGATTATATTTCCTGACATATTTTTTTCTACTTCTTTATCAGATATACAAGAATTGAGTTGTTTATGTAGAAAACAAGACTTTCCAAGTCTGGTGCATGACATATTCCAGCACGAACCAACAATCTTTTATCGCTGTCCAAAATTACTGCAAAGCTTAAGACAAAAGAATCTTTTATTCAGTGGTGTGATTAGAATATTATCC
Source organism: Octopus bimaculoides (assembly GCF_001194135.2). Taxonomy (NCBI): domain Eukaryota; kingdom Metazoa; phylum Mollusca; class Cephalopoda; order Octopoda; family Octopodidae; genus Octopus; species Octopus bimaculoides. The sequence goes on along the minus strand of NC_068983.1, from coordinate 7,040,501 downwards.
CATGGTTTTAACTAAACTTAAATGCTCTGGCTTTTAGTAAAACATTGGCCAGCATAGGAGCAGGAGTGGCTGTGTGGTTAGGATGCATATTATGCAACCATGTGGCTTTGGTTTCATTTTCACTGAACTCTAGTGAGAATTTTCTGCTAAAACCTTGGAATGACCAAAGCCTGGTAAGTGGATTTGGGAGATGGAAACCTTGTGTGAGCCCATAATGTGTGTATGAGGCTCTGATGAAACTCTAAGGCTGTCACTCAGGCACTCAGCTATGAGTGCACCACACCTTATAAAGGAAACAGTTGTAAGCTAATGAAATTCACAAGATAATCGTTTATTTCTTGGTCTTCTCTTTTCTTATATATATATACATGTGTGTGTATGTGTATATATACATTCATATATATATATATATATATATATATATATACATGCTCGAAATGAGGAGTAGATAGACAGCCAACAACTGACAAAGGGTCGTTCTTTTTGTTACTTGTCCTGTTTTCCATTTGTTTCTCTCATTGTTTGCGTATTGAACTCATTTGCTTTCGGATTTCGTGTTGTTTACTATTTGGTGATGTCCTGTACCCATATATGCATGTATGTATATATATATATATATATATATATATATATATATATATATATATTATTTATATACGCATATATATACCGGTATATATGTACAAAATTTACATACCTACTATAAGGCAAGCACAAGGGTGTACATACTCTGTTATATTAACACATATATATATATATATATATATATAAATATAAAACAAAAACATATATAGATGATGGTGATATATATATATAAAGATAGATAGATAGATAGATAGATAGATAAGTAGTGTTAGCAGTTGGAATAACCGTCTCAGGGATAAGAATATCCGTTCTTATATAAGACAGGCTTCTTTCAGTTTCCATTTACCAAATCCACTCAGAAGGCTTTGGTTGGCCTGAAGCTATAGTAGAAGACACTTGCTTAAGGTGCTACAGTGGTACTGAACCCAGAACCATGAGGTTGGTAAGCAAGCACTTTACCACAAATCTCTGGTAGTATATAACTATATGATTTATGTAGACTACTGCAAAATAACATTTTGATTTCATCAGTAATCACCCAGCCTGTTTCACTATTTGGTAACATTCCTGTTTATTACAGTCCAAATAGACTATGACCCACCTGTCTTGAATTCTGGCTTTGGAGACTACATTCTGAAGAAATCTATCAACCTAATTACTCCTTCACTGAAAAAAAAATCTTCACTTATTGACTCATTATCACACTATCTTTTATCTGTGTCTTCTAACAATAATGAAAGAAGCAGGAGACATTAGACTTCAGAAGTTGCTGACTACAACCTCCTCTTCCTCCCCTTCCACCCTCCCTCAACCGCCCCGTGCCTTGCTCTTCTCATATCCTGGTTTCTCATCGCCCAAAACCTTGCCTGCGTCTCTCCTCCCACAACCATCCAATAAACATTATTGGCAGTATTTTATTACCAGGACAGCTGTTCTATAGAAACCTCCCACCGCCACTTCCACGTAATATTCCATATAATATTCAAACATAATTCTAAACCTTCAATTACTCAGACTTTGGAGTAGCAATTATAAACTGCTTTTTTGATCCACAGCACACTGAATGTTGAAGCTAAAACTGTTACTGCACACTATCAACGTTCTAAAATTTTATTACACCGAAAAATAAATAAAAAGTTAAAAAATGCAAAAAAAACCCCCAAAGAAACAAAATGAATATTAAAATTATTTTAAAATTGAGATACTTGCACAGATTTCACTTTGTTACAAGCACAGGCATAGATGAGTGGTAAGAAGCTTGCTTCGTAATCACATGGTTCCGGGTTCAGTCCCACTGCGTGGCGGCACCTTGGGCAGGTGTCTTCTACTATAGCCTTGAGTCAACCAAAACCTTGTGAATGGATTTGGTAAATGGAAACTGAAAGAAGCCCGTCGTATATATGTGTATGTGTGTGTGTGTGTGTGTGAGGGGTGTATGTATATCATCATCATTGTTTAACGTCCGCCTTCCATGCTAGCATGGGTTGGACTGTTTGACTGAGGACTGGTAAACCAGATGGCTACACCAGGCTCCAATCTGATTTGGCAGAGTTTCTACAGCTGGATGCCCTTCCTAACGCCAACCACTCAGAGTGTTATATATACATATATATATATACATATATATATATATATATATATATATATGAAGAGCATAGGCTCGAAACGTAAAAGACTTTCTCACTTCCCAAAAGTTAAACTAAAACACCTGTTTGTTGTTTACACACCTGTCTTTGTCTTTTGTTTTTTTTTTTGTAAATTCTCACTATATATATATATGTATATATGTGTTGGTGTCTGTGCCCATGTTGGTGTGTTTGTGTCCCCATAGCTTAGAGGTTGAGCAAAAGAGACTAATAGAAAAAGTACCAGGCTTAAAAATTAAGTCCTGGGGTCGATTCATTTGACTAAAAGAATTCAAGGTGGTGCTCCAGCATGGCCACACTCGTGACTGAAACAAGTAACAGAGTAAAAGAATGCGCACCATTAAATAGACTCTAGTTTTCTAAAGATTATGATATTTTCTTCGATGCCTCCAGAACTTGAAACACATTTGTAGACTGAAGCATGGCACATTAACATGTAGCGATACAGGGTCTGGAAATGTCTACGTATTCCCACATTAATTGGAAGTGATGTTCTTGGTTATGCTAAGAACTTGCCATAGCCCGGAGAAAATGTTCAGCTCACTTCTTAGACTCTGCTACAAGAACAAAAATATGTATTTTTTAAAAAGAATGATGAAAAGCAGGACATAAATGAATATTTGAGTGGATTCTGGTAAAATGAGTTGGTGTAAGGATGAAATTTTACGTGGCGGGTGGGGAGACTGATAAATAGGGACAGAAGAGAGAGAAGGGGCACAAAGAGAGAGAGAGAGAGAGAGCCAGACAGACAGAGACAGAAGAGAGAGAAGAGGCAGGGAGGGAGAGAGAGAGAAGAGGGGGAGAGAGAGAAGAGGGAGAGAGAGAGAAGAGGGAGAGAGGGAGAAGGGGAGAGAAGAGAGGGAAGAGGGAGAGAAAGAGAGAAGAGGGAGAGAGAAAGAGGGAGAGAGAAAGAGGGAGAGAGAAAGAGGGAGAGAGAAAGAGGGAGAGAGTGAAGAGACAGAGAGAAGAGGAAGAGAGGAGAGAGGAGAGAGAAAGAAGGCGAGAGAGAGAAAGGGAGAGAGAGAGAGAACGGTGAGAGAGAGAAGTTGGTAGAGGAATGAAAGAGAGAGAGAGAGTGTTCACATCTGAGCAGAACAAGTGGTGAAATATTTTTCTTAGCCAAATTAGTTAAACAATCAGAGAAAAATTTCCAAAACTGGAAACAGAATGAAAGAATAAAGTGTAAAAGTAGGTCTGGCAAAGACAAAATTCTTAGTTTTTACAAGAAAGAATACAGAACTTTACTTCCAAATGGGAAATGACTTTGGTCAATAATCAGAAAAGGTGTCAGTAGAATTTTATACTTTATACTCAAAGTAAACAATGGGGTCTGTCTTGTATCGGTCTTGTCAGCTCCATCTGCTCCCATAAGAGACAATGGAAGCAGAGAATTGATGTCTTGGATTGATGCTGTCATCACCTTCAATGAGCTATCATAAGCAAACAAGCAAACTATGGTTGCACAAGAGACAAAGAGGATAAGGGGAAGGAAACCCCTAAAAGGTCCAGGCCTTGCTGCACTGTGATGGCTGATGTGTGTGTGTGTGTGTGTGTGCGTGTGTGTGTGTACAATGGAAATGGGATGGTAATGTTCAATGTTGAAAATGTGTAAGTATATGTGTGTGCGTGTACAAGAGAATTATGTGAAACTTTACATATACATGTGAAGTAAAGGAAATATAAAAAATAATCCAGAATCCTTGTCCAGTACCAGATTGATCCAAAAATCTAATGAGACTGTGCCAGTCACAAGGCCAAACATCCCTGAAAGTTTCATCCAAATCCATCTAGCGGTTCTTGAGATATCTTGCCCATGGACAAACAAACAAACAAACACCACTGAAAACAATACCTCCACCTTTGCTTCGGCAGAGGTTAATAATGATAGCATTAAAAGCAGCAATAATAGCAACAGCATCAATATGAATCTTTTCTATTCAAGGCACAAGGCCTGAAATTTTTGGAAAGGATGGAAAGCAAAGTCGACCTTGGCGGAATTTGAACTCAGAATGTAAAGACAGGCGAAATACCACTACGCCTGACGTGCAAACAATTTTGCCAGCTTACCACCTTTGAGCCAATAAGAATGTCTCTGCATGGTAGGACAACCTGCTAGAAATAGCAACGAAATCTCCCTCAAACCATACCCTACAAACTTAAAAATACAGTGTGGAAACCTTTAATAATGTTGTTCTAGGTATTCTTATACCTTTTAGTTATTTCAGTCATTGGGCCACAGCCCCACAAGGGGACCTGCCTTGAAAGGTTCAGCTGAATAAACCAACCCTAGTACTAATTTTTGAGCTGGGTACTTACCCCATTGATCCTTTTTTTGCCAAACTGCTAATTTATGGGGATATAAACAAGCTGCAAATCAAGGCTGCTTGATACAGGAGGATCAGTTGATTATGATTTTATTTAAAATATTCCCCTCTCAGATGCAACAAGTATTGCAGTGGTCCTTCAGTTTTTCTAAGTCCTGTAAAAGAACTCAGAAGGTTGAGCCTCCAACCAGGCCTTTCGCAATACCCTTAAAACCAAGAACTTTTCAATAACCCTCTCGTGCGTGTATGTATGTATATATATATATGGGCTTCCACACAGTTTCTATTTATCAAATTCACTCACAAGGCATTGGTCGATTCAGACTCAAAGCTTTAGGTTACTGAATGTGGTGCACAGTGGGACTGATCCCAATACGACATGGTTGCAAATTGAGCTCCTTAACACCAAGCTGAGAGAGAAAGAGAGAGAGAGAAAGAGAGAGAGAGAAAGAGAGAGAGAGAAAGAGAGAGAGAGAAAGAGAACAAAGTCTGCTCTGCTAGATCAGAGCTGATCTGGGCCCTAAGCCATAACAACAGCAATACAATACAAGCTCCCTACACTAAGTTAAAACCATACTTCCTTCCTGTTTATTTGTTCTTAAAACAAATTTATTGATTTCTTAACATCAATATTTAATCTATCAATCTACTGAAATATTATTATTAATCAATTCTACCTTCTGTTGAAATTTGTAGAAATTTAATTATTGATGGTTAAAAACTATATTCCTTTTTTCTTCCCCCCCCTCCTCTTTCTTTAAATTGATCTTTACATTATTTAGTTGCAACTTTCGATTGATTAATTTTCCATGCTTAATTAACAAAACATTTTATTTAGTACATAAGACTTCTTGTTATTGTTCTTATTTCGCCCTAAGCCAGCCTGAATTCAGCAGGTCTTTGAACAAAAGATACTTCCAGCAATGAGCATCCTGCTTTTTTCTCATCATCATCATTTAACGTTCGTTTTTCCATGCTGGCATGGGTTGGACAGCTTGACAGGAACTGCCAAGGCCAGGGACTGCATCAGGTTCCATTGTCTGTTTTTGGCTTGGTTTCTAGAGATGGATGCCCTTTCTGATGCCGATCACTTTACAGAGTGTACAGGGTGCTTTTTATGCAGCACCAGTACCTATATTCTTTTATTCTTTTGCTTGTTTCAGTCATTTGACTGTGGCCATGCTGGAGCACTGCCTTGAATGGTTTCTTTAGTTGAACAAATTGACCCCAGGACTTATTTTTGGGGCCAGGTATTATTCTTTCAGCCCCTTTTACTGAACCACTAAGTTACTGGGACGTAAACACACCAACACCAGTCGTCAAGTAGTGACAGAGGGACAAACACAGACACAAAGACACACACACACAACAGGCTTCTTACAGTTTCCATCTACGAAATCCACTCACAAGGCTTTGGTCAGCCTGAGGCTATAATAGAAGACACTTGTCCAAGGTGTCATGCAGTGGGACTGAACCCAGAACCATGTGGTTGCAAAGGACGCTTCTTACCACACAGCCATGCCTACGCCAATATCTATATAGCGAATCTAGGATTACACTAAAGAAATATATAAGATAAGATGTGATAAGAAGGAGATTGGTTGCTATTTCTAGCAGAAATCACATCTTACTCTGTTAAAAGAGGGAGCAGGCAGTAGATGACGTTGTCTAGAAATACTGTTTCAATATTAGACAGGATTATCATGGTCTGTAACATCTTTGACCATAGATATACTTGATCAGAGCTGACCTGGGGTTAAACAACAATTTCACTTATGTTGCTGATACCTTAGAGAAGGACATGAGCACACCTATTTCATATATATGCCAGGTGTCGAGAGGCTAAGGCATGACAGAGAGAGAGACAAGCACAGGTGTCTTGTTATAGAAGATATACATGGCTAATCCCACATTATATAACGGTGGATGGAAAGAAGAAAGCGATGGTGTTGAAGAGATGCCAGAGCATCTCCATACAAACACACATAGACACACACAGACACACACGCACACACATATGCATACATGTGGAACAGTGGAGGTGCATGGCTCAGTGGTTAGGGTGTTGGATTCATTAGCCTGAGATTATGGTTTCGATTCCTGGACCGGGTGATGCATTGTGTTCTTGAGCAAAACACTTCATTTCACGTTGCTCCAGTCCACTCAGCTGGCAAAAATGAACAATCCTGCGATGGACCAGTATCTTGTCCAGGTAGGGAATTTACATGCCATGGAACCCAGAAAACCAGCCCTTATGAGTCGGCATAACTCGAGATGGTAAGTTTACCTTTATCTTTATAAATGTGGAACTTTGTGTATGAGTGCAAATTTGGTAATTTTACATAAATTTTGTAGGTAAATATTTAGGCTATAAGTGTTTTCTGTCTCTTTGCAAATAAGGTTTTAATTTAAATAAAAGCCCCTGTGAAATCCCTTCCCTCACCCCTAACTATCTTCCACTCCTCTTTCAAAATCTTGTGAACTCAACGATTTACCCACCCTCTCCAATTTCTGGACCATCCCACTGTAACTTGAGTGTACATCCTCTTCCCCTCTCTGTCACATCATCGTTCCTTTCTTTTCCATTTGAGGTAGCCATGTCTCTTTCCTAATGCAAGACACCTCTCTGTCCCTTAATAGTATTCTCCCAGCTGAGGGGTCCTGTCCTGCAAGATTCTAGGTGACCTCACTGCTGCTAGGGCCACATAAAAAGCACCCTGTACACTCTGTAAAGTGGTTGGCATTGGGAAGGGCATCCAGCCATAGAAACCATGCCAAAATGGACAGCAGAGCTTCGTGCAGTCTTCTGATTTGCCTGTTCCTGTCAAACCATCCAACCCATGCCAACATGGAAAAATAGAGATTAAATGGTGATGACAATGAAGCCAGCAAATCTGAGGGGAAGTTTAATCTATTACATTGACACCTATATTTGTCTGGTACTCTGGTACTTTATTTTATCAGCCTTGAAAAAAAAATAAAGAAAGAAAGAAAAAAAAGAGAATGGCAAAGTTGACCTTGATAGGATTTGAACTCATAATGTAAAGAGCCAGCAGAAACAATGCAAGGCATTGTTACCAATGCTCTAACAATTCTCCCAATCTACTGCTCAGTTTGCTTTACTAAATAATAAACCCATGAGGTGTAAAGTAAATAAAGCAAGAACGCTTTGAGGATAGACTGAATCAGGTTGATTAATGCTTGTCCATGCTTAAAGAATATAATGAAAACCTAACGGTAATATTTGAACTAATTAACTTGCAATTAGCAATGCATGTTCAAGAAAATTAAATAAATATATAAATAGATAACTGAATGCCACTTGGAAGTGTTATTTGAGACATTATAAGCTCCAATTAGGAAAAGAGATGCAAGTCTTGTTACAGTTTGGTTCTTATAATGTTTAATATATTAATTTACATTTTTTAAATGTTAGCAGTTAATTCATAAATCACAGTTTGGTTTTTTTTTTTTTCTCTTAAGCTGCTTTAATTTAGATTTCCTATTGATAGTAATTAAAACTATCAAAAAATCTTAAAAAAAGAAAAAAAGTAGATTGCAAGATCATGAGGAATTAAATCTCTTACTATAACAGAGACAAGCAAAGGTAAGGTAAGGTAAAGTTACCTTATCAAATCCTGCCAACTTATAAGGGCTGGTTTCTTGGTTTCACAGTGTATATACACCTGACCTATGAAAGAGCATGGCTCAGTGGTTAGAGCATCGAGCTTACGATCGTTAGGTTATGAGTTCGAATCCCGGACTGGGCTGTGTGTTGTGTTCCTGAGCAAGACACTTTATTTCACGTTGCTCCAGTTAACTCAACTGTAAAAATGAGTTGCAACATCACAGGTGCCAAGCTGTATCGACCCCTTTGCCTTTCCCTTGGATAACACTGGTGGCATGGAGAGGGGAGGCCGGTATGCAGGAGCGACAGGCAGTCTTCCATAAACAACCT
>NC_068983.1:7027319-7031978 GCF_001194135.2 Octopus bimaculoides | reverse complement strand
ATAACACTGGTGGCATGGAGAGGGGAGGCCGGTATGCAGGAGCGACAGGCAGTCTTCCATAAACAACCTTGCCCGGACTTGTGCCTGGGAGGGTGACTTTCTAGGTGCAATCACATGGTCAGTCATGACCGAAGGGGGTCTCAGATACACCTGACCTGGATGGAACGCCCATCAGTCACAGGGTTACTCAATTTTGCCAGCTGAGTGGACTTGAGCAACATGAAATGAAGTGCTTTGCTCAGGAGCACAATGCTTTGCCTGGTCCAGAAATTGAAACCTCAGCCTTACAAAATTGTGTCCAACAACTTAAACCACTAAACCATGCACCTCCACAATAGAGATAGGATTGTAGTGCAAAATTAGAAGGTCATCTGAACTATGACAAGACAAACTAAAGATTTTCAGCTGCTGGGACAAGGGTCTCATTTTGCAAGCTGGCAGGGATCAGATCAGTCATGGACAACTATGCTATACATATACATCATCATCATCATCATCATCGTTTAACGTCCGCTTTCCATGTTAGCATGGGTTGGACGATTTGACTGAGGACTGGTGAACCGGATGGCTGCACCAGGCTCCAATCTGATTGGGCAGAGTTTCTACAGCTGGATGCCCTTCCTAATGCCAACCACTCAGAGAGTGTAGTAGGTGCTTTTACGTGTCACCTGCACGAAGGCCAGTCAGGCGGTACTGGCAACAGCCACGCTCAAATACTGTATTTTATGTGCCACCCGCACACACACACACACACACACATATATATATATATATACATGCACACACACATACATATACATGAAACAATTAATGAAAATTAATATTGATCATTAAAATTGACAAAGATCGACTTACTTTTATATTTGTACATGTCTAAAATTCACACACATTATACATGTTGATCAAAACCTCTTAGGCAAGTGCTTTCTACTATAGCCCTGTGTCAATCAAATCCTTGTGAGTGGATTTAAAAGATGAAAACTAAAAGAAGCCTCTGTGTGTGCACGCTCGTGCGTGCCTGTGTGTGTGTGAGGATCATCATTTAGCATTCGTTTTTCCATTCTAACACGGGTGAGATGGTTTGACTGGAGATGGTAAACTAGAGAGCTGCTCTAGGCTCCAGTCTATTTTGGTTTGGTTTCTACAGCTGGATGCCGTTCCTTATGCCAACAACTCCACTGAGTGTACCAAGTACCTTTCGTGTATCCCTGGCATGGGTACCTTTGATTTGTCACCAGCCTTTCAGCTGTCACCGGCATGGCTGCCTTTTACGTGTCACTGGCACAGGTGCCTTTCACGTGACACCAGCACTGGCCACGACTACGATTTTACTTAGCTTGATGTGTCCTTGTCTTGATATCACATGATAGATGCAAACAAGCATCACTATAATAGAAGTGATGCTGTTTGGTTTCCAGTACTCTGTGAAAAAATTATCTAACCATGGGAAATATTACCTTGGTTGGAAACTGTTTAAGGTTTGTGGCAGGAAAGGTTATCATTATATAAAAGCTTCCACAGCAAATTACATTTGACCCCTGCAAACGGAAAATAAACCTTAAATTATGATAATAATAATGATGATAAAATGCACTGTGACATATTGATGCATCTCTTGCATAAAGAAGAGAGTAACTTTGAATCAGATATTTCTGGGGTCAATGAGATACCTCTTCTGCTGATTGGTGTCATATTTATTAATACCAGACATAGTGTGTTAGTTAAATCCACTATCTATAGTATGAATTAAGATTCTTGCTTCATAAAAAATAATGGTCTTTTACCTCTGTTTGAAAACATCATCTCTGCTGTTGATAATTCGTCAGTATTTGTCAATGATGACAAAATATGTCTTCTCAGCAAGGAGAGTGCATGTGACAACACAGGCCAGAAGTAGGAGCGCATAGGTGCCCACAAGTGTCACAATGATAGTCTGTTGACTGGACTGAGGTGGACTCTGCCCTGTTGGAAAACATCATCACTACATCTAACTAAAACTATTACTACTATTACCACTGTTACCACTAATTTAAAGAAATAGTTACCAGTTTCTTGTATCATCTCCTTCAATAGAGATTAAATAATTTTCCACTTCAAAACTAAGAAAACATATGGAGAGAAAATGGAATAATTTTAAATAATTCTTTAATTTTATAGGCACACTGCGCACAATATTGGTTGCACCTTGGGCAAGTGTCTTCTACAATAGCCTCGGGCTGATCAAAGCCTTGTGAGGGGATTTGGTAATGGAAACTGAAAGAAGTCCGTCATATATATGTGTGTGTGCATGTGTGTGTGCATGTGTGTGTGTATGTTTGTCCCCCCACTATCGCTTGACAACCGATGTTGGTGTGTTTATGTCCTCCGTAACTTAGCAGTTCGGCAAAAGAAACCAAGAGGATAAGTACTAGGCATACAAAGAATAAGTCCTGGGGTCGATTTGTTCGACTAAAGGTGGTGCTCCAGCATGGTTGCAGTGAAGTGACTAAAACAAGTAAAAGAGTAAAAAAGAGTATGCATGTATATATATATATAAATATATATATATATACACACACACATATACACACAGTGGCAACCATACTTAATGCGTTGAACTGAAAATAATTTGTAATCAATTGAAATTTTAACCGTAATGAGAACACATACATATATAAATATACAAGGATTCACTCACATACATACATACACATGCAAACACTAACATGTACACACATTTATATACACACACACACACACATTTATTTATATATATATATATATATAAAACATACTTACATACACACACACACATGCAAAGCGTAAGAGCTCGCTATATATCAAGAACTCGTTATTTAATTTGTCTTCCCTTTCACATCATTGTTTACTCAAGAGATGGCTTCTAATCATAGACCTCTAATTATATTTCAACACTAAAGAAAATCCTATTTCGCCAACATCGACTTCCCACCCCCCTCCCGCAATACTCCTTCCTTATCTCTATCTTCAATTTATTTTCTTTATCCTTATCTTCGTTTGGTTGTTTCTTTCTTTCTCTCTATCACCATTCCAATCTGTCATGTACAGGTTACAATATGAAGGAGCTGAAGTTGTCTCGGATTCATTTTCGAATATTTGAATTGTTTTTTTTTGTTTTTTGTTTTTGTCATTTTCAAATAAATATAAGTTGTGTGTGTGTGTGTGTGTGTGTGTGTGTGTGTGTGTGTGTGTGTGTGTGTGTGTGTGTGTGTGTGTGTGTGATTGTAAATGGCTTTATTCAACATAGATTGTGTGGTTTTGTTAGTGACTGTATACTCTAACATTACTCTTTCTAGTCTGTCCAAGAAAAGAAGAAAGAGAGACAGACAGATAGATAGATATAGACAGACAGATAGATAGATAGATATAGACAGACATAGACAGACAGACAAACAGATAGATAGATCGATAGATCGATAGATAAATAGATAGATAGTTATACAGGAGTGGCTGTGTGCTAAGTAGCTTGATTACCAACTACATGGTTCTGGGTTCATTCCCACTGTGTGGCACCTTGGGCAAGTGTCTTCTACTATAGCCTCGGGCCAACCAAAGCCTTGTGAGTGGATTTGGTAGACGGAAACTGAAAGAATCCTGTCGTATATATGTATATCTATGTGTGTGTGTCTGTACTTCTTAATTTAGTGGTTCAACAAACAAAGATCAATGAAATATGTACTGGACTGAAATAAGTTCATGGGGCTGATATAATCAATTAAAACCCTTGAAAGCAGAGTTTCAGCATGGCTGGAGTCTATTGACTGAAACAAGTAAAACAGTGTGTGCGTGAGTGTGTGTGTGTGTGTGTGTGTGTGTGTGTGTGTGTGTGTGTGTGTGTGTGTGTGTGTGTGTGTGTGTGTGTGTGTGTGTGTGTGTGTGTGTGTGTGTGTGTGTGCGTCTCTCTCTCTCTCTCTTTCTGGTTTTGATCATAATTCAACTGTCCAGTTGCTTTCTTAACTCATTTGCAGGAGAATAAGTTCCTTAAATAGATTCCCTCAAAAGAAATAAATCTCACAACAAACAATTTAACTTGGGTATTCTAGCAGCCAATGTGATAAGCATTGAAGAATGGAATACAACACCATTACTCTCAGAAAAACCACTCAAAGAAATTACTTCTTTAGATTTACACTACAGTCAAGAACAATCCAAGCTATGAAACCATTTTGATGTAAAAGATTTCCAGCCATTTCCTGTAAAATTTCCAATGAAGAAAGAAGAATGTCAAATGGGATTAAGATCTCTTAGTGAATGAAGAAACTGTTGAGAATGGTTCTTTATTATGCTTCACCCATTTCTGTGAAGGTGAAAAAGGAAATATGTACAATGTAACATTGGATGTCTTATTCTGAAATATCAAGTGATGCCTTTCTGCTTTGTTTTCGGTAATTCTCCATAGCTTGACATCAAAAAGGGACCATAATCTATATAATTATATATACGATATGATATATATATATATATATATATATATATATATATAATACAATCAACAAGATACACTATGAACCATTTCATGAGATTACATCATAATTGCATAATTCACTCATCGTGCACACAAGCAGCTTCTGACCACTTTGAATATCTATCTATCTATCTATCTATCTATCTATCTATCTATCTATCTATCTATCTATCTAT
>NC_068983.1:7023937-7027261 GCF_001194135.2 Octopus bimaculoides | reverse complement strand
ATATATATATATATATATATATATATATATATATATATATATACATACATATATATATATATATATACATATATATATAAAGTGTGTAATAACTCCAATCTGATTTCTTGTAATACCAGAAACGATACCATGTTATTGCCCCCAGTTGTCAAACAAGTGGCATTTCCTAGATTGTTGGCGTAAATTACTGACAGCAATGTGAAGCTAACTATATTGAATTAAGTGCACTAATATATTAGATATTGACATACCTACTACGAAATTGAACTCAACCATTTCAATTCAATTTAAACATGTCTACAAATCCATCTTAAACTATGGTTCAATGAACAAATGATGAAAATATGAAAATATTATTACACAAGTTAATGGATTTTTATCTAACTGGGTGACTAATCACAACATCAAAGATTTTGCAATCAATCTCCCTATATCGGTAGTAATAGATTTGGTCTTAACATGTGGTTGGCAGTGGGTATATGCAATTGACAAAGCTCAAGGATGCAGAAATGCACATCAAGCATTCTCAATGTGGAGGCTGTAGTAAACACTCAAAATGACAGGATTTTGGTCACAAGGTCAAATGCCCTTCCTGAAGGCACCCGTAAGATGTTTTGCTGAACGAAACCCACCGGGGTGATGATTTGGGCAGCAGTGCCATCCAATGGTGGAAAATCTTCTCTGGTATTCATTAAAGAGGGGACAAAGGCCAATTTGGCAATTTACATGAAGATGTTGGTGGTTAATATTTTTCCATGGGTGACTGAAGCATTTGGAGATAATTATGTGTTCATGCAAGATGGCGCTCCTCCTCATATGTCCAGTGTGACACAGCAGTGGTGCAGGAGCCATTTCAGCAGGTTCTGTGACAAGAATGTGCCCCACCTCACTCCATCCCAGATGTCAACCTTATGGACTTTGCTATTTGGTCTATTCTACAAAGTGATGTTTCAGAAGTTTCCTACAAAAATATCATTGCTCTGAAGAAAGCCTTACTCACATCATGGGGTCATTTAAATGAAGAAGTCATCTGGCTTTCGTGTAACCCTGTTTCAGCCATCTTTTGGCTATTATGAAGGCTAAAGGTGGACATGTTGAATGAAACATAGCTTAATATGTTACATGACTGTAATTAATTAAATCCTAAAGAACTTGTGTGTTTTTATGCCCTTTACTAAAAATTATGACTAAAAATCAATCAGGAATTATTTACGGTGCATCCTCTACCAGACTCTACAATGGAAGTAAGCACTGCAGGCATTTTATTCAACTAAACTCCTTCAAGGTGATGTCCCAGTATGGCTACAGTCCAATAACACAGACAAGAAAGGTATATTCAAACGCACACATACACACACAAAACAACTGTATTAAAAATAAAACAAAGAAAATGCAATATATAAATTTCACCATATCAAAACAAATACTAGAACTATGTCGTGTGTGTGTGTGTGTGTGTGTGTGTGTGTGTGTGTGTGTGTGTGTGTGTGTGTGTGTGTGTGTGTGTGTGTGAAATGAACAAAAAAGCTTGTATTTCACTTCCTGTCTTACAACTTGTGAACAAGAATTGAAAGACGGACACATTTTATTTTAATTATAAGTGGTTATAATTAAATATGTTGCATAAATACAAACTTGAATTACAGATCTGCAGGTCGTTGCTGGTATTTTGTAAGCTGCAAGGCAGTGTTGAATGAGCAATGAGCAAACCTATGTATGGTCAAACACATTTCAACCATGACCATCCCATCTTGTAATCGTTTTTGTTTCAACCAATGAACTTCAGCCATGCTGGAGCATTGCATCAAAGGGTTTTAGTCAAACAAGTTGACTCCAATTCTTTAATTTCTTTCTAAAGACTGATACCTTTTTTTCATCAGTCACTTTTGCAGGACTCTTAAATTACGGAGACATAATCATAGTAACATCAGTTGTCAGGTGATGAGGGGGGACAGACACAAACAAAAAGATATACACACACACACAAGTCAGACACCTCTTCTAATGCAGTCGGTTGCCTCTTCTCTGGCGGTCAGACGCCTCTTCTCCGGCGTTCGGACGCCTCTTCTCCGGCGGTCAGACGTCT
This sequence comes from Octopus bimaculoides, assembly GCF_001194135.2. NCBI lineage: Eukaryota > Metazoa > Mollusca > Cephalopoda > Octopoda > Octopodidae > Octopus > Octopus bimaculoides. Next base: position 7,025,175 of record NC_068983.1, on the reverse strand, counting down.
CTTCTCAAGTCATCAAATACCTTTTCTCAAGTGATCAAGTACCTTTTCTCAGATGATTAGGTACTTAAATCTCAACATCTAGGTGAAGTGAAGCAACGTAAAGTACATTGTTTGCCCAGAAATGAAAAAAAAATGAAAGTTTGAAATTAAAACCAAAATGTTTTGAGAAAGTTTCTGGGAGTCTATTCCAAATGAAGTCTAGAATGCTTTTGTCCACAGAATAGGCCTAAGCATTGAGTATTGTGAGGACATGTGCAGGCACAAATCCTCACTCTAGCACTTGTAAAATGACATCTTTTTGTATTGCAGGAGAGCAATAGTCTTATTCTGAGTGCATTTTTCATACTGTGGTAGAAACACTATTGCATGCTGTGGGATTGAACCTGAAACCATTCATGATTGTGAATCAAACTCCTTAACCACGTAACCATTAATTAATTAGATTTAAGTACATTAGTATGAAATTGACCAGAGATGAGAGATTTTACTCAGAAACAACAAACATAGGAGTCTCTAACTTTGTTTCAATTACAAAGCTTCCCAGTACATATCCTGCTAGCTACTTCAAAAGACATAGTTAGTTGTTAGCTGTCAGGAAACGAAGTTCCTGTTTCTTGGCAGGAGAGTAGGTTTTTTTTTAATTTCATTTTTGTTCTTTTTCCTTTTTCCTTTTTTTTTTTTTTTTTTCTAAAGCTGTTCAATAGAAGAGAAAAAAAGTGATTTCAGAAGAAATACAGTTCCAGAAAACGAATTACAGCAGTTTTAATGCTGATCTTAGGCCTCGAGTTACTGACCTCAGTCCCATCCTAGATTTCTTAAAAGTTTCTAATAATATTCCATGAAAAATAAAGTTTTTATTAGTAAGTGGAACGATAGTAATCTTAATGCAAAATTCCTTGAAATTTACTTATTTATCGAATACACACACACATATATACATACACACATATATAAATACATGCGAGAGTTGTCTAAGAGAGCATAAATCAGGGAGAAGATGCACTCGTATATCTGTCAATAGAGTGAGTATATTGTTTGAAATGTATAGTATTATATATCCATCACAGCTGATCTTACCAACTGGTTTCAAGCAAAGAATACGATTGAAGTGTTAGGCAACAATCCGATTATATAACCTTATGCTCATCAGAGTTAGCTGATATGGAAGGGAATATGGCGACTGCTCTCTATTGTCAGAGGTGGATTAACACAACTGGTCAACAGCTGCTGTGACAAAG
>NC_068983.1:7017422-7023927 GCF_001194135.2 Octopus bimaculoides | reverse complement strand
TGGCGACTGCTCTCTATTGTCAGAGGTGGATTAACACAACTGGTCAACAGCTGCTGTGACAAAGGTGGTGAAGCAAAAAAGGGCCAGGGAATTAGGTTAAGAGTTATGTCACTTGGTTAAGTACGCTGTGAGGCTGGTAAGAGTTATCTTGAAGTGTTTGTGGGGAAAGTGTGCATTATTAAGTGTGGTGGTCCTGTGGGGATGGGGTGGGTAATATGTGTAGTGGGGTCATATGCATGGTTTTTTTGGTGGGGTGTAGGTATATATATATCGTCGTCGTTTAACGTCTGCTTTCCATGCTAGCATGGGTTATATATATATATATATATATGTTTTCTTTCTATAAAGGATAAGGTCAGGGGGTTAGCAGGGGGTTAGCATGTGGTGTGTAATTTGTGTGTGTGTGTGCATGTGTGGGGTACAATGTGTGTGAAGAGGTATATGTTGTGAGTGGTGGGAGACAAATATTCCATTGTATTCCTTATGCAAAACTGATTGGATATACTCATATATATATATATATATATATATATATATATACACACTCATATATATAAATATATGCACATATATAAATATACATATGCACATATAAAAATATATATACACATATACACACATAAATATATATATATATAAATATGTATACATACACACACATATATATGTACACATATACACACACACACACACACACACACACACACACACACACACACACACACACATATATATATTAAAAATAGGAAAGGTCAGCTTATGAGATGTTGCCCATTCTGCAGGTGGTGCCCACATTGAACACTTGTAAGACAGGAAATAAAAGTCGATTGTGAGTAAATACTTGTGACTTAGCTGGAGTTATCTAATGCTTTTCCTTATTAAAATATTGCGCAATGAAATTGGTTCATTCTTTTTGAATAACCTTGTGTACACACACACGCACACATGTATTTGTTTTGCTAGATTCTTGATGTGAAATCGTGTATTGAAACAGATATTGTTATACTTGGGGATAATCATATTTTGCCAGTTAAACACACACACACCATATATTTAGTCTTCAATTATATTATTATTATTATTATTATTATTATTATTTTAGTTTCTTTTTCAAAGCTCTTTCGTCACACATCCTGTGACCTCTTCAATGACCTTATCTCATGTGTCTCCTCATATTCAGTATGTCTACAAGTGAGTATCATCATCATCATCATTTAACGTCCGCATTCCATGCTAGCATGGGTTGGACGATTTGACTGAGGCCTGGTGAACCAGATGGCTACACCAGGTTCCAATCTGATCTGGCAGAGTTTCTGCAGCTGGATGCCCTTCCTAACGCCAACCCCTCCGAGAGTCTTGTGGGTGCTTTTACATGCCACCGGCACAAAGGCCAGTCAGGCAGAACTGGCAACGGCCACACTCAAACTGGTGTATTTTACGTGCCACCTGCACAGGAGCCAGTCCAGCGGCACTGGTAACAATCTCACTCGAATGTCTTTACACGTGCCATCGACACAAGTGCCAGTAAGGCGACGCTGGGCACAGGTGCCATCACGATTTCGCTTTTGCTTGCCCCAACAGGTCTTCGCAAGCCGAGTTTCGTGTCCAATGAAGGAAGGTACACATAAGTGGGCTGGCTACACCCCTGGCAGAGGCCTTGGATTTAGGTCTCACTTGGCTTGCCGGGTCTTCTCAAATATGCATTAGTGTGCATGCATGTGTGTGTGTGAGAGAGACAGAGAGACAAAGTGAGAGAGGTGGAAAATTTAGCAAAATGATTGTCCTTCTTGAGCTGGTGTTTCGAACAGGAGTTAAAAAGAAATTTCGATAGCAGGTTTTGATTTAAATCACTTCAAAACAGTTTGTATCATAGAAACGAAGGCAGTTTTCGGCAAGTTGATACCAAAGCAGTTAAAAGCCATATTTTATACCAAAAGTGCAAGAATAATTTCTATTTTTTCAAGGTAGGGTAATTTTTTTAAGGTTAAAAGAGTCTTAAACGTTAACATATACGGTAGGCTAAAACTATTACGGTATCTTTATGTTTGTAAAATCATGAAACAGCTCCTGACACATAAAGAATACAAAGACCAGAAAACATAAACCCAAAGTGAAGAATTCTTAGCTCTGACAAACCTCTCAAAGATACTTTTTATTTTCTATTTTTTCTAGCTTTCATTTATAAATAAAAAAGAAGTCATGTTTTTGACTAACGCTGCTAAAATATTGATTATTTCTCACCCAAATATGCTGTATTTGTTTCTTTTCATGGAAGAAAGCAAGTAAGAGCAATAAAATAATGCGATTATTTTAAGAAAAAAAAAAAAAACTACGGGTTCATCAATTAGAATAATATCTGCTAACAACCACATCAACAAATACTCAGGTTGCTTTCGGTGTGTATGTGTGTGAGAGAGAGAGAGAGAGAGAGAGAAAGAGAGAGATAGAGAGAAAGAGAGAGCGAATGAAAGAGTGTGTGTATGTGAGAGAGAGAGAGAATGAGTGTGTGTGTGTGTGTGAGTGAGTTGCGTATGTGAAAAGGAGAGAGAGATAGAGAGAGAGTGAAAAAGAGAGAGAGAGAGTGAAAAAGAGAGAGAGAGATAGAGAGAGAGAGTGAAAAAGAGATAGAGAGAGAGAGAGAGAGTGAAAAAGAGATAGAGAGAGAGTGAAAAAGAGAGAGAGAGAGAGAGAGAGAGTGAAAAAGAGAGAGAGAGATAGAGAGAGAGTGAAAAAGAGAGAGAGAGAGATAGAGAGAGAGTGAAAAAGAGATAAAGAGAGATAGAGAGAGAGAGTGAAAAAGAGATAGAGAGAGATAGAGAGAGAGTGAAAAAGAGAGAGAGAGAGATAGAGAGAGTGAAAAAGAGAGAGAGAGAGAGAGAAAGAGAGATAGAGAGAGAGTGAGTGAGAAAGAGAGATTGAGAAAGAGAGAGACTGAGAAACAGAGAGAGTGAGAAAAAGAGAGAGTGCAAAAAAGAGAGAGTGAGTTAGAGATAGAGAGTATGTGTAAATACCTATGTGTGTGTTCATGTGTATGCACATGTAAGTATAAATATGTGTGTCAGTTAAGTGTGAACGTAGGATTACGCAGTTGTGTGTGATAGAGCCCTTATAAGATCTGTCAGTGTTTATGTAGCTGTGATCACATGTGTATGTATCACATGTGTGGGTGTGCAATTGTGCATGCATATGTGTGTGTGTGTGTGTGTGTGTGCGAGAGAGAGAGAGAGAGACAGACAGACAGAGTGAAAGGGAGGGAGTACTTGTAGATACTTGTAGATCTATGTCACTGTACGCGAGTATGTAAGTGTGAAATAGCACTTGTAGATGTGTGTGTTTATGTAAACATATTTGAGTGTGTGTGTATGCATATCAGAGAGCACTTGTAGATGTGAGTCTGTGTATACTTGTGTGTGTGTGTTTGTTCATGTGGACATGTGTATGTGTGTGTACATGTGTACATATGGACGTGTGTGTGTGTGAATTTCAGAGAGCATTTGTGGATGTGAGTCTGCGTATATATGTGTGTATGTGTGTATGTGTGTACTTGTGCATGTGGACATGTATATGTGTGTGTACTTGTATATATATGGACTTGTGTATGCATGTGTACATATGGACGTGTGTGTGTGTGTGTGTGTGTGTGTGTGTGTGTGTGTGTGTGTGAGTGTGAGTGTGAGTGTGTGTGTGTGTGTGCACGTCTTTTAATTGAGTAAAACAAGCAAGATGGAGAAAGATTGCATTGAAATAATAGATTTAGGAAGGAAAATAAATCAGAATTTAAAATCTAAACATGAAGAAAAAAAAGAAAAAAAAAAGCTAACAAGCTGAAGAGGAAGAAAAAAAATGATACTATAAACATAGGATATAGGTGCAACTGTGTGCAGCTAGCTGCAGCAGACCTGCATGCATAAACATATGGTTGCAATTAATGTTCTTAACCATTAGCATGCACAATGTTGCATCACATGCATTATAGAAACGCGTTATTTATGAGGATGAGATGTATTTGGAAATGTTAACATGGATGCAGTTTCTTAGATTAAAGACAAAACAAAGAAAAAAAAAGAACTTCCAAAGCAATAACAACAACAACAACAGCAACAAAAACCTTAAAATCTATAAGTGTTTCTGCTAGAAACTGGAGCATGGGATTATTTTAGAAATAACAAAAGGTGCATCAATTAGAATTCTACCAGCTAATAACAATAGTAAGAACATTATATAACAGGTTGTGTTATGTGCCTTCTTCATCTGATCAATCGATTTGGCTGTTTGTACAGCTGTGGAGAGAGATAGAGATAGAGAGAGATAAAGAGAGAGAGAGAGAGAGAGAGAGAGAGAAAGAGAGAGAGTGCAAAGTCTAACAACACAACACAAGAAGCAGCAGAGCTGTAGAAAAAGAAGATATTCTTCGATGATGTCACAGACGAACATTGATTCTGCTGGTGATAGTGAAACGGTGATTCTAAAGGATATTGTATTATTATAAAGGAGATAAACAGTGGAACGGCTGGTAAGGGCGAATGGAGTGTGGTGGTATGGGTATGTGTTGAGGAGGAATGAGGAACATGTTCTGAAGAGGGTGGATGAGTTTGAGGTAAATGGACAGTGAAAGTGAGGGGACAGGTGGAGGAGGAGATTGGGAGGGCTGGCTTGAGAAGGGAGGATGCCCAAAACCTGGTGAGAGGGTGTGAGAGCAGTTGCTATGTCACTGAAGTAGATCCAGCCACCCCCATTATCGGAGACAAAAACCTGGATTCAAAATGATGGATGGATATATGTTGGGCAAATAATAAACTGAAGTGGAAAGTTATTAACAATAACGATAATTAGAACCCTTTCTACTATAGGCACAAGACCTGAAATTGTTTTTGTGTGTAGGGGTGGAAGCTAATTACATTGATCCCTGTTGCTCAACTGGTATTTGTTTTGTTGATCCCTAAAGGGATAAAAACCAAAGTTGATTTGGAGAAATTTGAACTCAGAATGTAAAAACAGAAGAAACGGCGTTAAGCATTATGTCCTGCACAGTAATGATTCTGCCAGCTTAATAATAATAAAAATAATAATAACTCTTTCTACCATGGGTACAAGGCCTGATATTTTGGGGGAGGGGACCAGTGGATTACATCAACTCCAGTGTGTAAACTGGTATTTAATTTATCGATTCTGAAAGAATGAAAGGCAAAGTCGATCCCGGTGGAATTTGAACTCAGAACGTAACAACAGATGAAATACCATTAGGCATTCCGCCCAGTGTGCTAATGATTCTGCCAGCTCGCAGCCTTAATAATAATAATAATTATTATTATTATAATCCTTTCTACTATAGGTACAAGGCCTGAAATTTTGTGGGAGGAGGACAATCAGTTAGATCAACACTAGTATGCAACTGATACTTAATTTATCGACCCTGAAAGGATGAAAGGCAAAGCTGACCTCAGTGGAATTTGAACTCAGAACATAGTGGCAGATGAAACCTGCTAAACATTTCACCCTTCATGTTAACGATTCTGCAAGCTTGCCACTGACTTGCTCCCTTAATAATAATAATAATAATAATAATAATGCTTTCTACTATAGGCACAAGACCTCATATTTGAGAAGGGCACAAGTCAATTACATTGGCCCTAGTGCTCAAGGAGACTTATTTCCCTGACCCTGATGGGATGAAAGGTAAATTCAAACCTGATGGCATTCAAACTAAGAACGAAAAGATACAAAACAAATATTGCAAGTCATTTTTACCAATCCATAATAATAATAATAATAATAATAGTAATCCTTTCTGCTATAGGCACAAGGCCTGGAATTTGTGAGGAGTGGGATAGTCTATTACATCGACCCCATATTTAACTGGTACTTATTTTATCAACCCTGAAAGGATAAAAGACAAAGTCAACCTTGGCAAAATTTGAACTCAGAACATAAAGACGGACAAAATGCCGCTAAGTATTTTACCCGGCATTCTAACGATTCAGCCATGCACAAGGCTAGAAATTTGTGGGAGGAGATTTGCAGATTAAACTGATGACAGTACTTGCATGGTACTTTATTTTATCAGCCCTAGAAGAAAAGCAAACTTGACCTCAATGAGATTTGTACTCGAAATATCATCATCATCATCATCATCATCATCGTTTAACGTCCGCTTTCCATGCTAGCATGGGTTGGATGATTTGACTGAGAACTGGTGAACCGGATGGCTACACCAGGCTCCAATCTGATCTGGCAGAGTTTCTACTGCTGGATGCCCTTCCTAACGCCAACCACTCTGAGAGTGTAGTGGGTGCTTTTACATGCCACCGGCACGAGGTCCAGTCACACGGTACTGGCAACGGCCATGCTCAAAATGGTGTTTTTTACATACCACCGGCACAGGGACCAGTCCAGCGGCACTGGCAATGACCTCGCTCGAATGATTTCCTAACGTGCCACTAGCACAAGTGCTAGAAGGTGATGCTGGTAATGATTACGCTCAAATGGTGCTATTTATGGGCCACTA
>NC_068983.1:7014162-7014912 GCF_001194135.2 Octopus bimaculoides | reverse complement strand
CCACCATCACCACCTTCACCCCCCCCGTCAACCTACCTCCTTCCATCTCCTCCCACCATGTGAACTCACTAAATCCATTACACAGATGACAACCCTGTTGACTACAATGATGACGATGAGGATAACAATGGTGGTGACGACGCTCATGATGGTGATGATGATGATGTCAGTGATGATCCCAATGGTGGTGGTGGTGGTGGTGGTGGTGTTGATCATCATGATGATGGAGTTGATGATAATGATGATGATAGTGGTGGTTATGCTGATGACTATGATGATGATGATGGTGGTGGTGGTGTTTATGATGATGACTATGGTGATGGTGGGGGTAATGATGATGGTGGTGGCAGTGGTGATTATGCTGATGACTACAGTGGTGGTGGTGCTGGTAATGAGGATGATGATGATGGTGGTGGTGGTGACAAAGATGATGATGTAATGTTTAATTGTACCTCTTCATAGTTTGACAGTCATCACAGATTCATCATTTTCCAGTAAAATTTTCCTTTTTTTCCTTCGGTTAATGATTCACAAGTGATGAGGAACAAAAAAAAAACTCACTCACATAAAAAAAAACAAAAAAAAACAAAAGAGTTGCGAACGGATGTGAATGTCTATATTTTCAAGGATGTAATATAAAAAAAAGATGTAAATAATATGCATGTGTGTGTGTGTGTGTGTGTGTGTGTGTGAGTGTGTGTTTATATATATATATATATATATATATACATACACACACACACAGACACA
>NC_068983.1:7006056-7013409 GCF_001194135.2 Octopus bimaculoides | reverse complement strand
CTCTCTCTCTCTCTCTCTCTCTCTTTGTCTACAATCACACCAAAACATTAATTCTTTCTCTAACAATCCACAAAAAAAAAAAAAAAGGAAATGAGAAGTTTCTAAATTATTGCTGAATCTTGATAGAAATAGTAGCTAAATATCCCTCAAACAACACCCTGCCAAATTTTAAATAACAGAATTAGTCATTAGATAACATATGTATTAAAAACTTTCAAAACATTAAGTCATAAATAAACGTAAAATGCGAGATAATGATGGTTAAAATGCCTTTGGTTATAGATACGAGTCTACAGGATCAAAGCTGACCTAGGGTTAAACAACAACAACGCTCACACTATGATACATATAGCACTCACTCACACATACTCATATAACAATATACAGACATACTCATGCAGTGATGCACATAGACACACAAAGAAAATGACACAAGCCTAATGACACGTGCACAGTGATAAACATTGACACACATTCAGTGATACACAGATACCCAGTGACACACATGGAGACATTCCTACAATGCTGCACACATAGACACACAATCATATATGTATATATATCCCGTCTGGCCGTATAGCCTTTTCCGTTTGTTTTCCTGTCTTGTTTTTTGTCCGCCACTACATTCCTCCATGGCAAGGTTTAATTTGTGTATACAAATTTAATTTGCAGTCCATGGGAAGAGCCGTTTTAACGATGCGTCCTACCCAGCTCTTCGAAACGCCGGTGTTAAAACGGGGGTAGCTGATGAAGGAAAATGTTCTCTATGTGGCTTGTGTGTTTTCTTGTCTACGTTTTGTTTGCAATGTCCTGTACCCAGATATGCACCTATACATACAGGTGGATGTCGGTACGCACATACCTGTACGTATATATGCATATACTCATTTACTATTTGTTTATATATATATATATATATATATATATCATCATCATCGTTTAATGTCCACTTTCCATGCTAGCATGGGTTGGACGATTTGATTGAGGACTGGTGAAACCAGATGGCTACACCAGGCTCCAATCTGATATATATATATATAGATAGAGAGAGAGAGACGCACACACACACACCGATACACATTGACACATACATAGAAACACACAGAAACACATAAAGATTGACACACATAGACATTCACATACATTCACAATGATACAGAAACACACACAATGGTATACACACACACACTATGATATACATAGCCATACATAAAATTGACATACACACACACTTATTCTAAATCTCAGCCTCAACATTAACTTCTGATTGCAACCATATCATTTGCATCTTGTATTTTGATGTTAATTCTTAACTCCCAGATAAGCTCTGACAAAGCAGACACGATCAAAAAGCATTCTATCCATGACCACCACAGCTTCTTATTATATCTAATATATCCTTTTGAGCTTTTGCCAGTACCGCCTGACTGGCCTTTGTGCCGGTGGCACATAAAAGTACCTACTACACTCATGGAGTGGTTGGCGTTAGGAAGGGCATCCAACTGTAGAAACTCTGCCAGATCAGATTGGAGCCTGGTGCAGACTTCTGGTTTGCCAGTCCGCAATCAAATCGTCCAACCCATGCTAGCTTGAAAGGCAGACGTTAAACAATGATGATGATCCTTTATTTAAGGTAGTGAAGTGTGAGTTAAGAGAGATATGGCTGCTATTTCTAGGCTGATTGAATAACCATGTAGAGGCTCCATCATTGGCTTGAGTGTTGTCTTCCTTAGAGCAACAGATTTTGAAAAACACATGCTGTTGGTTATGACAAGGAGGATTCTCGTTGATCCAATTATCCAAATGGCTGGGTATTCCACAGGCACATGTGCTCTTAACGCAGTTCTCTGAGAGATTCAGCGTGACACAGAGTGTGACAAGGCTGGACCTTTGAAATTACAGGTACTACTCATTTTTGCCAGCTGAGCGGACTGGAGCAACGTGAAATAAAGGGTCTTGCTCAAGAATACACTGCATTGCTAGGAATTGAACTCACAACCTTACAATCGTGAACCAAATACCCTAACCAATAATCCATGCACCTTCACTCACACACATATTTACAAATACACACACACACACACACACACACACACACCAGGCTCAACACATTACACATGCATCCATAGTTTGTACTCTTCTTTATAAGTACAAGGTTATCAAGAACAGCACATAAAGTTCTATATTCAAGAGATGAGGAATTATTTACACAGTTTAGATTTGCCAGATATTTGTCCTCATCTTGTTTGTTGTTAACACAACGTTTCGGCTGATATACCCTCCAGCCTTCATCAGGTGTCTTGGGGAAATTTCAAACCTGGGTTCTCATTCCTAAGGTATTTTTCAATGTTATTATTATCATTATTATCATTATTATTATTATTATTATTATTTAGTTCTATATTTAAAAGATGAGGAATTGTGTACATTATTTACATTTGACGGATATTTGTCCTCATCTTGTTTGTTGGTAACACAACGTTTCGGCTGATATACCCTCCAGCCTTCATCAGGTGTCTTGGGGAAACTCCTTCTAGAGTCTGTTTCCATCATTCATTGTCATTCGGGTCTCCATATAATCCACATACTTTATAGCATGCAGTGTGCACCATTCTAGCAAACACCCAAAATCCTCAAATGATATTAGTAATAGGTAGCCACAAGTGAAAACCCTCTATTCGTGGGGTGGGCGGTGTGGACACACCTAACAGCATCGCTTACAATAGTGGTTCTCAACCATTTTTTATCTATTCGTCCCTTTGATTATTATTTTATTCTGGTGGACCCCCATTGCCATTCAACGTATAAAAACTAGTTTTATAGAAACTTCTTTCAAAATTCCTACTTTGTTATTTTAACTCGTGTAGGTTGAACTGTGTAAAACATTACAGAATAAAAAAATCTTGCTGTTTCTTGTAATAAATACATCTAAAACAAAATCTTTCCATGGACACTTAACAAACTATTGTGGGTCCCTAATTTATTATTTTGTTTGTGTAGACCCCAGAAATCTTATATGAATCCCTGGAGTTGATATGGACTCCAGTTGAGAAACTACAACTGCTTTTTCTTATTCTAGGTCTTTCAAATAGACCAGGAGCCGGAGGTTTGGTCCTCTGTGTACAGTCATCAACAGGGCAGAATCGAGAGAGAGTAGAAGCCTTATATGCCAATTGTCAAGAAGTGTAGAGAAGAAAACAGAATCAACATCATCATCATCATCATCATCATCATCGTTTAATGTCCGCTCTCCATGCTGGCATGAGTTGGACAGTTTGACCACTGGCTAACAAGGAGCCACTCGGAAGATGATGCAGACTGGAATACTTGGGAAGAGAATGCTGTCTTGCATTCTCCAATATGAAGAAATATTTGGCTATCGTTTTCTTTGCTGTTCACCAATCAAATCCACAGTGACTTTGGCATAATCATCAGGAAAGCATGAATGAAGACAGAAATACAAACATCAAGTACAACAAACTAATGTAGTGTCACAATAACACAAGAATATTAACCTTTTAACCTTGTCAAATGCATCAGACTCATTCATTATCATCATCTAACATTCACTTTTCCATGGTTGCATGGGTCAGGCGGAATATGTAGAAGCAGATTTTTTTAGAGATGGATGCCTTTCCTGTCACCAACATCCACCTGTTTCCAGACAAGATATTTGTTTTTCCATAGCTAGACATGTTTTACGTGGAAGACTCACTTGTATGATGACAAAGTTCAATTACAACCATCATGTGATGACAAGACAAGAGTACGCACACATACACACGCAATGGGCTTCTTTCAGTTTCCATCTACCAAATCCACTCATAAGGCTATAGCAGAAGACACTTGCTCAAGGTGCTGCATAATGAGACTGAATCCTTATTCTGTCAAATATTTTTTATAATTAATGAAAATTAATTTTCAGTGCATTTAAAATTTACCATTTCATTCAAAATGAAATCTTCAATGAAATTTGGCAGAAATAATGTACAACTGAAAATATTTCATAAGAACTTTTTCACAATCAAAAAAGTTGTGAGTTTAACTCACAGACTAAATAGCATGTTGTATGTCTGAGTTAAGCAATGCTGTGTGCTTGAGTTAAGCAAGCTGTGTGCCTGAGTTAAGCAAGTTGTGTGCCTGAGTTAAGCAAAGGCATTTCATATCACATTGCTCCAGTGTACTCAGCTGAAACGGTGGGGGGGTATGAATTAGGGGTACTGGTGCAGTTGATACTCTCTCCCTCAGGTTGTAGTATCATCAATATTCAGTTGATTCAAGGGTGGAAGACCTGAGCATGTATCTATGTCAACCCACGACTCCAAAGACACCTAAAACTATTAGCAAAAAACCATGAAACTGGCCACCAACTCTTACTCACTCGGGAGTCACAGTTATGCTTGTGAAGCACAGAAAAGCAGTGACCATGATTTCAGTCCACCCTCCACCCCGCCGCCACCACCACACTCACAGCCTTCATCAGGTGTCTTGGGGGAATTTCGAACCTGGGTTCTCATTCCTAAGGTATTTTTCCAATGTTGTTGTTGTTATTATTATTATTATTCAGGTTACTGCCTGGAATCGAACTCGGAATCTTGGGGTTAATAGCCTGTGCTCTTAACCACTACACCATATTGAGTGACCTGAATAATAACAATAATAATAATAATAATAATAATAATAACAATAATAATAATAATAATAATAACAATAATAATAATAATAATAATAATAATAACAACAACATCGAAAGATACCTTAAGAATGAGAACCCACGTTTGAAATTCCTCCAAGACACCTGATGTAGGCTGGAGATTACATCAGACGAAATGCTGTGTTAACAACAAACAAGATGAGGACAAATGTAAATAATGTAAATAATGTACATAATTCTTCATCTCTCAAATATAGAACTGTATTATCTAAGACAGAGGTTCTCAACTTGAGTGGTACCAGCCCCAAGGGGGTGCTGGGCATGTCGAAGATGGGAATTAGGCTTTAGTGGACAGTGATGAGGGCAATGAGGAACCATAATTACCACACTAATTACTACATCTAGTAGTAATTATATTATACATGATGAAACTAGTAATGGTTATTAAAATATAATGAGATCTCGTCAGGGACAGGGAAGTCATTAACTTGTGGCTGTGTGGTAAGTAGCTTGCTTACGAACCACATGGTTTCGGGTTCAGTCCCACTGTGTGGCACTTTGGGCAAGTGTCTTCTACTGTAGCCTCGAGCCGACCAAAGCCTTGTGAGTGGATTTGGTAGACGGAAACTGAAAGAAGCCCATCGTATATATGTATATATATATATATATATATATATATATGTATGTATGTGTATATGTTTGTGTGTCTGTGTTTGTCCCCCCACCCCAACATCGCTTGACAACCGATGCTAGTGTGTTTACGTCCCTGTAACTTAGCAGTTCGGCAAAGGAGACTGATAGAATAAGTACTAGGCTTACAAAGAATAAGTCGTGGGGTCGATTTGCTCGACTAAAGGTGGTGCTCCAGCATGGCTGCGGTCAAATGACTGAAACAAGTAAAAGAGTAACATTTGTCTTCATCAATTTTTTTATCATTTCACTGTTAAAAGCTTAATAAATCATCATCCGTGTTAAGTTAGTTTAGTGATGATACCTCACTTGCCACTTGGGTGGGTGCTAGGCAAAACATCTACTTAAAAGGAAGGCAGTAGGTGCAACAAAAAAAAAACTGGTTAAGAACCACTGGTCCAAGGTTAATGTGATTTATGTCATATAAACATTCAATGAAGATAAGAATTGCAAAACTTATGTTGACATAGCATTTTCTGGAAAGAAAGGAAAATTTCCAGAGAAGACAGCTTGTATTCAGAAAGAAAATGCCAAATAAGTAAAATTATATGCTAATACCGGTAAAAATTTTATGTACAAAAGGAGCACTTACAAACAGCCCCCTACATACACACACACACACACACACGACGGGCTCTCCTGTTGAAGACAATGTGTGAACGTTTGGCCTTTTGCCACATGACCTGCACAAATGATTTGTTTATAGTGATCAAATGTATGTGACGTAACATCAGCTCACTCTCTCCATTAAATCAATGTTGTCAGAACAGGTGCATGGTGTACCATGCATCAAGTGTCAAAGTGATCGTGGAGCAACGTGAAATGAAGTGTTTTGCTCAAGAAAGACATTGCACTGCCTGATCTAGGAAGTGAAACCATGATCTCGCAATTATGAGTGCAACACCCTAACCACTAAGCCATACACACACACATATTGCAAGGTTCACAGACAACAGGTGGACCTGTCCAGTTGCTGCTGAGAGGTAGCCAAGAGATAAGAAAAGGGCACTTGAAAGGCCTCAACGATGAAGGGAGATGATTTGGTCAAGCATTTTGGGTCACGATGGGAAAAAAAATGATGCAGTCAAGACAGAATTGGAAGCACATTGTGACAGGTGGTGTGTAACAGCATCTGCAAGCCTGCTCGACACTGTGATGTAAGAGAAGCACACATATATACATGCACATGCATACATGTATCACACGTGTACATGTATATACATATACACACATGTGTACCTGTATACACATATACACACACGTGTACATATATATATAAATATACACACACACACATGCACATATATATAAATATACACACACATATGTATACACACACTCACACACACACACATATATATATACAAATATACACGTGTATATTTATATAGAAATATATACACACCCATATATATACACAAATACACACACACCCATATATGTATGTATACAAATATACACCCACCCATATATATATATATATATATATATATATACACACACACACATACACAAATCTTTTATTTGTTGAGTCATCCGACTGCAGCCACATAGTTCTGGGTTCAGTCCCACTGTGTGGCACCTTGGGCAAGTACCTTCTACTATAGCCTTGGCCTGACCAAAGCTTTGTTAGGGCATCTGATAGACGGAAACCGAAAGATGCCTTCGTGTGTATGTGTGTGCGTCCACCACCGCTTGACAACCGGTGTTTGTGCGTTTACGTTCTCTAGCGGTTCGACAAAGAGATCAATAGAATAAGAATCAGGCTTAAGAATAAAAAGTACTGGTAGCGATTCATTCGACAAAAAAAAAAACATTCTTCACGGCATTGCCCCAGCATGACCGCGGTCTGATAACTGAACAAGTAAAAGATATATAAATATCTCTCCAGGACTACCCTAGGGGAGAAAAATGTGTGGGTGGGTTAGGCTATATTCTGTAGTGAGATAGGAAGGGAAAACCAGCCTTAGCGGCAGAAATAGAGAAGTGTGTGTGTGTGTGTGTGTGTG
>NC_068983.1:7003342-7005802 GCF_001194135.2 Octopus bimaculoides | reverse complement strand
AAAAAAAAAAAAAAAAAAAAAAAAAAAAAAGACATAAAATAAAAACAAAGTGTTCTAACAGTGAACTGGGGAATTTCTACTCCCATGAAATACTTCTCGTCCATTCTAGCTTCCCTCTACTTTTGTCTTGTACAAGACTTTTCGTGAACGAAGACTGCGCGTTTCCGCCCTCCCCCGCACTCCAACCTAGCGGGTAAAACCCGCAATGTTTTTTGGGGATTTTCTGTTTGTTTTCTAGACTGAATTTAGTTTTGCTGTTATTTTTAAATGAGAGATAAGACATGTTTTCAACATTCATACCTTTCTAAAATTACCTTAATTGAGTGAGTTTTTTTTACATCGATTTGGAGATTAATAATAAGAATGTTTTTTTGTTTTTTTCACTATAGGCAACAAGGCCTGAAGTTTGGAGTGAGGGAGGAAAATTGCTGACATCGGCCCAAGTACTTGACCGGTACTTTATTTTATCGATCCCGAAAGGATGAAAGACAAAATCGATCTCAGCAGAATTTCAGCTGAGAATGTAACGAGCTGGAAGAAACAAGCACTATGTCCGACACGCTAATGATTCTGCCAGCTCGTCGCCTTTTTGAGATTAATAATAACGATTTCTGATTTAGGTACAACCCCAGCAATTTGTGGGAAGGTTGTTAATCGATATTATCGACTCGAATTGTTGACTAGTACTTTATTTTATCGACCCAGAAAGGATAAAAGGCAAAGTTGACCTCAGCGACATTTGAACTCAAAACGTAAAGAGCTGTGACGAAATACTGTTAGTCATTTTTGTCCGATGCTTTAACCATTTCTGCCAATCTATAAAAACTTCAACGTCTCTCTTGGGAATTCTAAATCACTAACTGTGAAGCTAAGCGAACCAACGAAATGAACTTTTACATAGTAAGCTCGACCTATGAGAAATATCAGTCTTATCTTCTTACGGCACCCTACTGGTTTTTTTTTTTTTTTTCCATTTTAACTGAAATAACACACTAAATATATAGACAGATACACAATATTTGAACACAGACAGATAGACAAACACACGATTTGGTCACGCTTTAAATTCCTTTGATCGTAGGGGCAGGCTTGAATAATAATACTGTTTTGTTTGTTTTGAATGTTGTGGGGTTTTTTTTTTTTGGTTTTTTTTTAATAATACGAATTGGGGAAATAATAAATGGCCTTTCGAAGTAAAATAAGTGAGCCAACACGATTACTATCAAAAATCGAAACCGTGTTTGCAAACAGGACCTGCGAATACTTTACAGACAGGCAACTAGAGCGTAACTCCTAGCACTCGTATAAATAACACTTAATGGTTTCTGACTCGCAATTAAGGCAATTAAAGACGAAAGGATACCGAGAAGTGCATCGATCATCAGTATATTATTCTGATGTTTACTTTATCGACTTCAGTGGGATGAAAGGCAAAGCAGACGCCCGCAGGATTAGAACACGAACCAGTGAGATATCGAACAAGATATGGTAAATTTTTATCACTAAACGTTCGAGCCATCAACCACCTCCTCACAATATTAATAATTTCTATCTTCTCCTTTGAGTCTAGTCAGTTAAATTACTCTCTTAATGGTATAAATATTATCAACTCTAGAGGGGAGTTGTGTTGATGAAAGGCAAAGTTGATCCCAATGGAATTTATAATTCTTTTTAACAAGGCATCCAGTGAAGGAAAAAGAGCAGGGTTTAGTTGCTTCGTTACGTACTTCATGCATCCTAGCAATACGATCGAAGAGAGAGCCTATATGTGCTGGGTTGCCAAAATAACAGCAACGCTTCCTTAAAGCATATCCTAAAAGTAAAAACCATAAACACAAGACAATGATGTCCTGGATATAGAAAAATACTGGAATGGCCATGAATGAAACGGCTTTCATTATAGGTTTACTCAATCACAGCTGACGACCTAGAGCTAAATAATATTGGTTTTTATCACCCCCTCCCTGCACGGTATGAAAAATTATGGCCCAGGGGAAATTTGAGCTCATGATCTGTGTACAGGAGACTAAATAAAATACGTTTTAATCTCGATAATAAACAATAATGGTTTCAAATTTTGATACAGGGCCAGCAGTATTTGAGGTGGTGGGGGTGGAAGTCAGTTATATCGACCCCCCCCCCGCCCCAGGATCTGACTGGTCATTAATGTATCGACTCCGAAAGGATGAAAGGCAAAGTCGACCTCGGCGGAATTTGAACCCATAACGTAAAGACGGTCGAAATGCCGCTAAGCATTTTGTCCCGTGCCTTAATGGTTCTGCCAGTTCGCCACCTTACGATAATAAATAATCATTTCTTTTTTTTTTTTAATTTACACATGTACAAGGTCAGAAATTTTGTCCTGAAGAACAGTCGATTATATTTACTGTAATTCTTGAACGCCCTCCCTTCTTTTTTTTTTAAATCATCCAGAAACGAATCAAATGCAAAGTTGACTTC
>NC_068983.1:6999147-7002069 GCF_001194135.2 Octopus bimaculoides | reverse complement strand
TATATATATATATATATATATATATATATATATATATATACACACACACATACATAAATTGGCTGTGTGTATTGTTTAGTTGGAAGAATATAATTCCATAATTAACATGAAAAAAAGTGTCATTTATTGTGAAAACAGAAAGAATTTGTCGTAATATAATTAAAAAAAAATCAAAGAAAAACCGATAAAAACTCACCCATTATTATATTAGATTTCTCGTGAAAACGTTTCTCAAGTAATAACAATAACAACAATGGTAAATATCCAAGAGGAATTATATACGTGTGTGTGTTTATATTAATATATATAATAGGCAGATATATGTTTAACGTAGATATTATAAGGTGAAAAATATGAATGGCTATATATATATATATATGTATATATATTTATATAAGTATGTATATATGTGTTAAAAAATTGAAAGCTATGTAGTTTCAGGATATATATATATATACACTTATAGAGACAAGATTTGGGGAAAGATTCAAAGAACAGGTGTATAAATTGCGAAAGATTGTCAAAACAATACTAGGTTTGAATCAGTGAGACAGGTAAAAATGTATCCTGAGAGAGAAAAAGGAAACAATCTTTCGATTTATATATATATATATATATGTGTATGTATAGATATAGAGGCAGCTCAGGCAAATGATAAAGTTGGAATAAATATGTAAACATATACGATTTTTTTTCTTTTTTGGGGGTTCCTTTAAAATCCTGTTCTTAAGAAGCGACAACTTATTTTCGGATCTGGCAGCAGTTGTGTTATTGTGTTTGATATACAAAGTGTTGGAAAATGATACCAGCTTGTCTATCTGGCTCTGTTGACGCTCCGTGCGTTATTAAAATTATTATTATTACTATAGGGAGTATGAAAGAAACGGTGGGGGAAGATAGAGAGAGTAAAAGTTAGAGAGTGGGTGTGAGAGAGGGAGAAGGAAAGAAGGAAAGGGTTAGCGCTTCAGTGTTAATGTTCGTGTATGTATGAATGTGTGTGTGTGTGTGTGTGGCTGAATCTATTTGTGTGTGACAGAGAGGAAGGAAGAATATGTATGTCTGAGAGAAAGAGTGCGCGTATGCGTAAGGGAAAAGAGAGCGTGTGAAAGAAAGGGAGAGAGAATAGATGATTATAGAAAGAGAAAGCGCGCGCGCGTGTTTGAGTGCGTATAGACGAGATAAAGATTATGTGTGTGTGCGTGTGTTGTGCTGTGTGTGCGTTGTGCTGTGCCTGTGTGTGTGAAAAAGGGAAAGGGAGAGAATATGCGTGAATGCAAGAAAGAGAAGTAGAGGAGACAAAGAAAGAGTAAGTGAGTGAGAAAGAGAGAGGGGAGAAAGGGTGAAGGTTTATTTGCGAGAAAGAGTTGAGTGAGACGGAGAAAGTGTAAGAGAGTGAGTGAGTGACTCAAAGAAATGGTGAAAATATGAGAGAGAGAGAGAGAGAGAGAGTGAAACTAAGAAATGGTAAGAATATGAGAGAGAATCGAGAAAATATGAGAAAGTGAGAGCGCTTAGAAGAAATGGTGAGTGTATTTTGAGTAAAAGACAGACGTGTGTGTGTTGGGAAAAAGTGTACAGATGTTTGAGAGGGAAACACGAAGAAATGAAGAGAAACAGAAGACAAGTGAAAGTGCGTGTGTATGTATGTGTCTATATGTCTTGCATATATGTGTGTGTCTGTATCCTTGCATGAATGTGAATTTGTATGTGTGTGTGTGTTTGTGTGTGCTTATATGTATGTGTTTGTGAGTGTGCGTGTTGACACAGGAAGAAGGGAGCGAGGGCGAAGTGTTTTGGTTAAGACAGAACAGAAGGGAAGGGATTAAGAAAATGGTAGCAAGAAGGTGAATCGCTTTATTTCTTTCTAGTAATCCAGTGTAGTAGCAGTGTTTGTAGATTTAAGGATCAGATGGTAGCAATAGTTTCGTTGTTTAATCCCAGGTCAGTCCTGATCCAGGCACGACTGCACAGTTATTGTGTATTAATGACTACATTATCCAATATGATGCGTGGAAGTTTTGGCTGCCATTTCTACGCTACAGCAGGGGTGTTTGTTCTTGGCGGTGATGGTGATCATGTTGTTTAAACCTAGGTTAGGCTTAATCAAGCAGATTTATGATAAAAAGTGTTCAAGCAGTGATCATTCAATCCGGTTTTTTACACCAGGAACAACATTTTACAATGTGTCCTTCTCTCATACTATAGTAATGTGTGAATTGTCTGAGACTTGGTTGTTATATCTAGCAGGGCGAACGGCACTTCAGCAGTTCCTTCAATCTATTCGTAATGATTGTAGTTGATGTTATTGTTAAGCCCCTAATCAAAGCAAACTTATAATTAAAGGAATTCTAACCATGGCCATCCCATCTTATTTTCTAGGCTGAATGAACCTACTATGATCACGAAAAGAATACTGTGCGTTCTCTAAGACAGTAGAGTGTGTAATTTGAGAGAGATTTGGTTAGTGTTTCTAGCAGACCAAGTGCACATGTAGAAGCTCCAGTGATGGCGCTGGTGACTGTGGTGGTGGTGGTGGTGGTGGTAGAAGTGGTTGCGACGATGATGGTGATGTTGTTGGTGCTCGAGCCGTTAGTTGTTAATAGTGATGGCAGTGGTGGTATTGGAGGTGGTGATTGGTGGGTCTTAGAAGCAGTAGTTATAGCAACACGACAGTTGTGACAAAAAGGGGGGGGGTAGAGGTAACTGACGGTGGTGGTGGATTGTTCGTATTAGTCATGCTGCTGGTGATGGCACTGGTGAAGATGATACAAATGAAGAGAGAAAGTCTGCGATGTTGATGATATTGCTGTCGTTGTCGTAGCTGTGGTTATTCAACCCTAGGTTAACTCTGGCTAAATACTCGTATAATCAAATGGGTAGAGACGGACTATATGTAATCTGAACCTTTCTCCCCCCCCCCCT
>NC_068983.1:6992590-6996488 GCF_001194135.2 Octopus bimaculoides | reverse complement strand
TATATATATATATACTTGTGCGTGCGCGCGTGCGCGTGTGTATGCATGTATGTACGTGTGTGTGTGTGTATATGTATGTATGTATGCATGTATGAATGAATGTAGTTAAATCACATTCTGTAAGGAGTCTGTAATCCTTGATACATTATTCTTGAAAGAAAGGACGAGTAGTCATGCCTGGAATGCTTTTGATCATCCATGGTTCTCTGAACGATCGAAGCTGACCTGGGGTTAAACAAAAACAACAGGAACAACAAGCATAATAATATTTTTATGGTAGGAAAATCAAACCCCTACCATCCTCTCAGAAAGAGAAAGTCTACCTGGTCGGCTGCTCCACTAGAAATAGCAGCCGAATCATCTCCCTCAGATAATACCCTAATGTTTTATTTTAAAGGAATTAACATATTGGACACTGTGGCAATGAATGTGCATAAAGATGCGATGGTCACGATTGGAACGCCCGTTGCTGTAAGTTTAACTTATAGGGCTTGTGTCACAGCTCATCTGGTGTGTTTTATGTGGTCGTTTGGTTTGCTGAAGACTGCAGCCAAATTCCGTTTATGTTACACCCTGCTGTCTTGATGAAAATAGGAATTCATTAGATAATGTATTCCTAGTTATGCAATGCCCAGAAAAAAGGACGGTAGTGCTAATTGTGGTATTGTCTGCCTTTCGCCAACAACAACAACAGTAACAACAACATGCTGAATAATAATCTAAAATAAAGGAGTTAATTATAATCTTATTTATTTATTTATTGGAACAATGACTTGGTATTATGGAATCTGGAGGCGTGAAGCTGTGGCATACATGCCTCTGCCTTACTCAAAGATTATCGGCATAATAAAGCAGAACACCAAAACATTGTGGAAGAAACTCACGGAAAGAGAGAGAGAGAGAGAGAGAGAGTGAGAGAGAGAGAGTGAGAGAGAGAGTGAGAGAGAGAGTGAGTGAGGTGGGGGGGAAGGGCAATGAGGAGGTTTCGAAACGACAACCTCACATGTTTCTTGAATTGATAATGAGTTGTCGTATAGACATCAGGTGAGAAGAGAGTAATGTGATGCAGCGGCACTCATTCATTTCCTGAAGACATTTAATTAACTCATAACCGAAACGAAATAGTTTTAACAAAGAATTAATCATAACAGTTGTAATTAACAAAAATAATAAGACGCTTATTATTATCATTGTTATTATTATTTTCTTTTCTTTTCTACTCTAGGCACTCTTGTTTAGTTAACCCCAGGTCAGCCCTGGACGAGCAAACCTATGTTCATAATCATTCCGACCGTGACCAGCCTGTCTGCTTTTTCTTTAATTCAAAGCGTATTTTAAACTACACTGTCGTGTCCATACTTCCCTTTCAAAAACAAAGTAGCGTATGATTTAAGGAAGATTTTTCAATTATTTCTAGCAGACCGATGACTATCTGTGATGGAAATTGATGGGGGAACGCGGAAGGGAGGCGTTATCCTGCATGGGAAGTAGCGGTGTCTTATTGTGTCTTGTCCCAATTTAACCAACTTCAGCCTCTTGGACGTTGGGAGTCCCCCCCCCCTTAATCCCTAATACCAGTTAATACATAACTGGTGACCGTGTCACGTTGTCTTGTTGATGTCATCGATAATAATTTTTAATCAGGCATAAAGGTTTACACACAGATAAATTAATAGCATTCATAGCACACGCAGGCCATGTGTTTCAAAACTATTCGTACATCTCTTAATTAAAATCAAGACCGTTGGAGTTTCGTAGGCACAGGAGCCCAGTTGTTGTTGCTAATGCTACTACAACTACTGTGGTTATTCTTGTTTTGCTTTGGCTTTGCTTTCTTACTAAGACAACCCCTTCCTATTAAAATAGACTTATATTACCAAAATCACATCAGATATGACCATTCAAACATATTTGAGAGAGTATGTGTGTGACGGGGGTAATCCTAGAACTACGTAAACGTGTGACTGCTGCATTTATCCTTAATGTATCGTTTCCATATTTCAGGTAGGGTGCGATCCGAGGGAGGTTTCGCTGCTATGTTTAACAAGTTGAAGCTACACACGTAAAGGACACCCATTTTTTAATTAAAAAGGTATTGCTAATGTATGTATGATAATCCGGTGAATTTAGTTCCAGTTTTTATATTTACTGGTTTGGAAACGTCCCTTCTATTCATTATTTTACGGACAAAACCTGTCAAGTAGAACCCGAAAAATTCTGAACCCCCATGTCCAGCCATCTTCAATAATAATAATAATAATAATAATAATGGTGAGGGCGGTGTGTCTCTGTATGTTGTTTAACCCCCAGGTCAGTCCCGATAGCAGAAATTCATAATCAAAAGCGTTCCATCTGTGACAGTCCCGTCTTGTTGTTGAAGTACATTGTGTTATGTCTTCCTCTTTAAAAAGAAAAAAATAGTAGGGCGTGATTTGAAGGAGGGGAGATCTGGACGCTATTTCTTGAAGGTCGAGCGACCCACAATAGAAGAAGAGGTTCTTCGTTCTTCGGTTTGCATGGAGGTTGTTGTGACACGCATGCCTTTCCTGATGTCATCAGTACAAGAATCAATGACGATGATGATGATGGTGATGGTGATGGTGGTGGTAGCTGTGACGATGATGATGATGATGGCTAGTTTTTACGACTAGGTAGTTTTTCAAGGCTTCATATGTAATCATGTGTACGCGGTGGGGGCAGAGGAGCGGAGTAGGAGAAGGCGGTAATAAGACGAAGAAGAGGAAGGAAGGGAGGGAGAGACAGAGAGACACAGACAGAGAAAGTAAGAGAAGGAGAGAGAGAGAGAGTGAGAAAAGGGGTGAACGGTGTGTTGCGTTGTGACATTCATTCCTTTCCTATCCAATGCCGTTATGGAAAAAGAAAATACACCCAACAGCGACAACATCACCGTCAACCACAACCACAGCAATAACAACAACAACAACAACAACAACGGTAATTAATATTAATTGTAATAAACGACTTACAATGAGAAAAACTTGAAATGTAAATTATATTTTTTCCTTCTCCTCTTCTTCCGCCTCCTCCTCCTCTTCCTTCTTCTGCTTCGGTGCTGACTTGGTATCTTTCCCCCAGGGGTAACAGATACTAAATATTGCCCATATAACCCCGACAGGGTTTCGTATACTGATGTTGTTATTTCCACACTTCTTCTCTTTCTCTCTCTCTCTCTCACCCTCACCCTTTCTCGCTATATCTTTCTCTCTCTCTCTCTCTCTCTCTTTTCTCTTTTCGCGCTTTTTCTTCCCCTCGTTTGCTTCCACTTTCACTTTCACTTTCCTTTCCTTTCCCGTCACCGTCGTTCTTTCTCTTCTCCCCTAAATCATGGTATTTGCTCTCTTCATCGATGCCTTATTTTTTTTTTTTTTTTCCCGGGTGTACGATGAAAAGGAAAGCAGCAAGAGAGGAACGAACGGACGACTGGCAAGGGTGGGGGGAAGAGGAAGGGCGGCAAATGAAGAGAGCGATGTTTGAAAGAGGGCGAAGACACGAATCGGCTAACACAAAACACTACTCCTCCTCTTCCTCCTCCTCCTCCTCTTTCTTCTTCTCATCCTTGCACTCATCATCCTCGTCGTCCTGCTGCTGCTACTACTACTACTACTACTACTACTACTACTACTACTACTACTACTACTACTATAAAGGTTTACCTCCTCCACTCGCTGCATGTATGCACACAACGTGAACTTACGTATGCTTTGATCCATATATTCAATATGTGTGTATGTATGTATGTATGTATGTATTTACGTATGTATGTACGTTCGTGTGTATTTACAAAAGTAGCGTACATGTATGAATGCATGTATATGTATGAGTGTACATATGGATGTGTGTGAGCGTATATATATATATATATATATATATATATATA
>NC_068983.1:6983714-6991340 GCF_001194135.2 Octopus bimaculoides | reverse complement strand
CCATCACCACCACCACCGTCCCTACCAATGCTTTTGTTCCAGTCATCTAAAACACGTAACTCTCCCCACACCTTTCCAACCGCCACCCCAACCACCACCTTCACCACCATCACCACCGCCAACACCAGCACCCAAAAATCTCTTCGTGAATTCAGCAAATTCACAGACCTCTCCACTTCTCCACCCCTCACTTCCTCTTATACACCCTTATGATCCTGTCACCCCCCCACCACCACCACACTAACTCATCAGATTTAAAGTCTGTTAAAGCAAAACATACAACGCATGCCAGTAACTCTGTGTGTGTATATGCATGCATGGATGTATGCGTTTGTGTGTTTGTGTGTTTGTGTCAGTGTGAATCTGGTTGGAAATAACATGTCACAATATTAATAAATTCCTCATTAATAATTAGTAAGGTAAGTGAAGTTATTAACTCTCAGTCAGGTCGACCCTGATTTAATAAACCTTTCTGAACTGATGTGTTCTGGTCGTGACCATCCTGTCTTTTATCCAAACCAACGAGCGAGCATGGGCAGCGTTTTTCGAGAAGCGAGCCGCATGAGACCAAAATGGTATTTGCATCATTATTGGCCCCTGAGCAAATCAATGTTCGCAGTCCTATTATATTTATTTATTGACAGCAAACCCCTGCATTCATGGATCAGAATTGGGCCTCTAGGCTTGTAAGGCCCCGGGACAAATGTTCCGTGTGTTTAAGCTATAAGACGACACTGTATGAGATTTGACTCATCACCAGACGGGCCACACTACTTTTAAAAATTAAGGTAATTTTTCGTTAGACATCTCGTTCAGAACATCTCCCGGACTGCAGGTTTTCTACGACGACAAGACAGAGAGTATTCAAAAACTCGTGATCCAGTATTTGTGTACGCTTCTTTATTAACCCCGTCACGCGGTATTCTCGCTAGAGCGAGAATAGGTTAAACGTCATTTCTGCCGGATTCTCTGTAAAGCGGTAATGAACAAGAGATGTACAAAAAGAAGGCACAGCCGAGTCTGTCCATTAGTTTGCCTGCTATAGTTACTCCTGAGCGGTATATGCTACAATTTATCTTAATGCTCGGGATCCCAGGTAGAGGGTAAAGTTAAACAGAAGGGCCCAGGTCTGACAGGGTTAATGGTTTACTTGTGGTCGGTGTTCGTAGAAGTTGATGACAGCTGAAAAAATATCGGCAGGAATGGAATAACGTGAATGGAATGACGTGATTGGGTGTAGTTTGTGGGAAACGTTTCAGCAGTGACGTAGCTAAAGTCTGTGCTGTCCAAAGCAACCCTTGAGGTTTAAGTATCCCTTCTGTGTTCCCAAGTCCATACAGGCTTTTACAGCAGACCCAAATATACCGCCCCAATAAAATCAATACTCGGGGTAAACGCCTTTTCGTCCCCCCCCCTCCTAGCTACGATAATGCGTATCTGCTATTTTTTGCAGGTCAATCAAGTGTGTAGATCGGTGCCCCACAAACTTTTTACACTTGCGGTACATTTATATATTCTTTTCAGAATTCAGCGGCACACCTGAACTAAAAATATACCTAAAAGTATTCTTTTATTTGTTTCAGTCTTGACTGCGGCCATGCTGGAGCACCGCCTTTAGTCGAACAAATCAACTCTAGAACTTATTCTTTGTAAGCCTAGTACCTATTCTATCGGTCTCTTTTGTCGAACCGCTAAGTTACGGGGAAGTAAACACACCAACGTCGGTTGTGAAGCGATGATGGTGGGGGGATAAATACAGACACACAAACATATACATATATGTATATATATATGCAAATACGACGGGCTTCTTTCAGTTTCCGTCTACCAAATCCACTCACAAGGCTTCGGTTGGCCCGAGGCTATGGTAGAAGACACTTGCCCAAGTTGCCACACAGTGGGACTGAACCCGGAACTATGTGGTTGGTGAGCAAACTATTTACCACACAGCTACTCCTGCGCCTAGGGAAAAAAATTTATATTCAGCTTACACTGAAACACACCTAGCATCGTCTCGTGGCACACCAGTGTGCCGCGGCATACCGGTTGTGGAGCACTGGTGTAGACCAATGATTCCCGAAACAGAAGTGTTGATCCCAATAAGAATTTTTAAAAATGCATCTGACTGGAGTAATAATATCAATGGTGCATCGAGAAGATCAGTGATCTGATGTTCCTACTCCGTCGTTTGGCATTAGTTGAATAATTTCTCTCTCACGGAAGAGAGTGAATCCCAGGCACAACACGCGAAGTATTAAACCTACGAGGCATATCAACAATATTTATTTGGAGTCAGATTCCAGTCGATATCACTCTAGATATGGCAATGCTATGCAGTAACTCTACGATTGGCGAAAACGAAAGCTTGTTTACATTACAATACTCATAGCACCTCGATACTATATTAATGAAAACAATGAGTTATGAGTTAATTAAAAGTTAATTATTTTGATAAATAATGTTTGTTAATGAAGTTCGTTTATTTTCCAGTCGATAATTTATATTTGTGTATTTATTTTTCAGATAAATAGTTCTGGTTGGTATCTTCAAACACATTAGCCTCACGGATAAAAATAAGATAACATCTAAGTAAATAGTTGAGAATGTAAGGAGGCATAATTAGGGATGGAAATGGCGGCGAGTTACTTGGGAAATGGCGTTCCTTTATTTTTTTAGTTGACAGAGAAGAATGGCTGAAAAGTGTCTATTCCGATCTTCATAATCTCAGCCTCGAGTACTTTAGCGTATTCCAAGTTCTTATATCATTTATATCACTGAACCTAAATGCAGTTTGATGGCTTCACTGACTTATACGTCAAGGAAGATTGTGAGCGGCCACCGTACGAGAACATGGAGAACATGAAGCTAAAGAAACTACATGAAAGTCTTCGTTACGTTTACTATGCGTATGATGCAAGAATTTTGGAGGAATTTCGAAGACTGGTACGCAGTCTCAAAGATCAGTGATATTGATTCTATGTCACGCAAGTCAATGCAGTCCACGTATCTCAAGAAGATGCTTATCACTGAATAATATGTAAAAAAACAAAAAAAGCTCCAGGTTGGTGAAGCTTTTTCATGGAGTTTACCATGCATGGGCCTTAAATACTCGTGCGAAACATGTTTTATGAAAGCAAAAGAACAAAGCCGCCAAAAGTATCTGTCCCTGACACTGAATAGATGACATTGTAGTGCATGATGGGAAGCAAGTTATTGCCAAAATCAAAAGCAGTGGCACATCTTTACTATCTAATTGGGTGAGTCTATTGAGGTTTCTAATTGTGCTCCGTTGATCAGCTGATCTACTTTGCTCAACACCATATTGTTGATGATCAACTGAAGGAGTATTTGTTTTGCCTTCCGCTTGCAACAACAACCACATTATTGATAGAGATAGGAAAACAGTGGGGAAAGCTAGATTCTCTTTACATGAATGAGACACCATGAATAATCGGAGTAGTGTCCAATTTTGTTGCTATGACAAAGAAGAAAACTCTTTCGTTTACTAACGTACATTGCGCTACTCACCGTCAAACTATCGTAGCCCAGCCGCATATAAGTACTGTTATATGAGTAGTCAGTGTTATAAAAAGCTGAGCATTTAACATTTGCTTGTTTAGAGTGTTGTATGAAGAATTTAGCTCTGAACACGAAGAAAATACTTTTGTGCACTGAAGGAATATAGTTGACACGAAGCAAAGTTTGGAGTCGAGTATTTCAACTGGAATCAGAAATAATGAACTTCCTTGCTATAAAAGCAGACTCTGAAAAGCATCGCCTTTCATAAACACAAGTTATCGCATGAATGATTTGTTATCTACCAAACATAGTTAGAAAGATAAATGTATTGGATTGCTCTTTACAAGGAATAATTTCTTCCATCACTTTTGTCCGAATTAAAAATGAATGCCTTCTGTCAACAAAAAGAGCAAGGTTACAAACCAGACTAATTTCTTCAAAGTAGTAAGTTCAGTGCCAGGCGACCAAAATTAGTAAGCATTTGCTCACTCTCAAGACATCAGTGACAAAATATTTTACCCGAAGGCAAGGTTCTACAAAGGAACACCGTATGAATAAAGGAACCACTTCTTCTCACTGAAAATCTCATTTCTTACACAGATACTGCAAAAGACGAATTCCTGTTGAGAAATGATTCCATGATCCGTTGCACATTTGACACGACCGAAAGTTTTTGTATTGGCTTGGAAAAGAAGTCCTGTTTTATTTTTGGCGTGATCACTTTGAGGGTAGTTTTTCAATACTTACGATAAAATGGTTATTGATTTTTATATTATAATGTTTTCTTTTCCTTCTACGTAGATTACTTCATACCATTGTGATTAAATTCGTTTCGATTTTACCCTTTTACAATGAGTTCAGCTCCGGCCCATATTAAAACACAGCGTACTGTATGAATTCAAAAGTGGCTATTCAGCAATGGAAGCTATTCAGCAAAGGAAATATTCGTTCTGTATAATGGAAATGAAGCTTAAGAGGTCGGATATGCCAACGAAAGTTTGGTCAGTTTTCCCCGGGAAATCTTTCTCTCGCAAATTCCTGTCGATTTGGACGACCAAGTTATGTCAATATTGAGCTTCTGAAAACCATAGTTGAGGGAAAACCCAAAGCAAGCTACTGGAAAATTAGCAAAATAGTTCAATTCAAGTCACACTTCGATCGTAAATCACCTTCATGAACTAGGAAGTGTCTAAACTTAATCAGTGAGACCATCGCCATCTGACCGCTTCTCAGCTTGATCAAGAAGTTCCCATCTGCTTATCTTTGAAGAGTAAACTTACTACCAAACATTTCCTGAGTAGAGCCATTACAAGTAACAAAAAGCGGGCTCTCTATAAACATATCCAAAGAAAACGATCATGCTAAGCCTCCATTGGAAAATCCATCTCTAAACCAAGACTACACCCCCGCAAAAAGTCGTGCTCTGTGTTTGGTGGAATATGAAGAGTGTCGTCTGTCACGGATTGTTAAAACAATACTAAGCAGTTAATACGGAGAAATGTTGTCGTCCATTGGAAGCATTACACGAAAATTTACAGGAAAAACACCTATCATTAGTCAGTCATGAAAGGTCGTTGGTCTAACACGATAATGCATGACCAAATATTGCCAAAGTCACACAGGCAAAAATTATTCCACTAAATATGGATTTTTGCCTCATCTTCCTGACATTGTTCCATCTGATTATCATGTTTTCAGATCATAGCAACATTATTTAGAGGGGAAACAGTTTATTATTACTTGTGGTGAGGTTAAAAACGATATTGCGTGTTTCCTTGCTTTTACTCCCAAGAGATCAACAATTTTCCAAATAGATGGGATTATGTTTTCAATAATGCGGTGAAATATTATCTTGATTGATTAAATATATCAATTAAAACAAAGGAAGTATTTTCCCCATCTTGAGATGCGACTGGACTTTCTGTCCAAACTAGTATCTTTCTGACCTAAGACTCCAATAACCGATACGCTTCTTTAATTTCTCACGATCTATATTTGTGAACCTGGGTCCTTGATAATGCACCACCGTCAAATCCAAACCTGGGATCTGGTTTGTTTCAGTCCTAGATAGGAAACTGTTTCTGTCAAGACCAAAACACATACCCAACATTTAATCGTTTCTACTCCAGGTACAAGGCCCGAAATTTTAAGGGAGGGACCACTCGATAAGATCGTCCCCAGCACGCAACTGGTACTTAATTTATCAACCCCGAAAGGATGAAAGGCAAAGTCGACCTCGACGGATTTTGAACTCAGAACGTAAAGACGGACGAAATACCGCTAAGCATTTCGCCCGGTGTGCTAACGTTTCTTATTTCTTTATTGCCCGCAAAGAGCTAAACATAGAGGGGACAAACAAGAACAGACAAAGGTATTAAGTCGATTACATCGACCCCAGTGCGTAACTGGTACTTAATTTATCGAAAGGGTGAAAGGCAAAGTCAACCTCGGCGGAATTTGAACTTAGAACGTAACGGCAGACGAAATACCGCTAAGCATTTCGCCCGGCGCGCTAACGTTTCTGCCAGCTCGCCGCTTTACACACCCAATATTTAATGTCGACAAAATAATTCCCTCTCTCGCTAAAACAGGGTTTATAACAACACTGAATTGTACTAGAATTTTGTATCTGTGTTTTTATATGATACGCTGGGATAATTTGTAACCTGCCATAATTTAAATTGCAGTTAAACTGGAGGAAACACGTGCGTAGTGGCTCTCACGTTAGCTTAGGTAAGTGATGTGATCTTGTTTTGCGTGAGAACTGAAACTGTGTCGTTCTTTTCCGCTCACTTACAGGTGACCTCATAACGAGGGTTCTAGTTCAACACATGAGGAATTGAACCGGAACATAATTATTACGAAGACTACTGAACACACTGTTTCGTTAATCACGTATAACTTTCATCTGTGTCCTTTTGCTTCACCTCTTCCTCCTCTCCTTCTTCTTTCCCCTATTCCTCCTCTCCTTCTTCTTTCCCCTATTCCTCCTCTTCTTCTTCCTCTTTTTCCTCTCCTTCGCATCTTCTTCTTTTTCTTCTTCTTCTTCTTTTTCTTCTTCTTCTTCTTTTTCTTCTTCTTCTTCTCCGTCTCCTCATTTTCGTCTCCTCCTCTTCCTCCTTTTCCTTTCCTTCGTATCTTCTTCTTCTTCTTCTTATTCTTCTTCTTCTTCTTCTTCTTCTTCTTCTTCTTCTTCTTCTTCTCCTCCTCCTTCCTTCTTCTTCTTCTTCTTCTTCTTCTTCTTCTTCTTCTTCTTCTTCTTCTTCTTCTTCTTCTTCCTCTCCTCCTCCTCCTTCTTCTTCTTCCTCTCTTTCTTCTCCTCTTCCTCGAGCACGATGACGGGCTCTCCACTTTGTGCCAATCCACCATTATCACTTTCAGAATTACAACAATATCTGAAGCTTCTGCTACGCTTCACAAGAATACTCTGCCGTAAGTTCTTTAAATCTTCCTTTGCCCTTAAAAAGCGCACAAAGCACTTATATGAATCGTTTACGATCCTCAGTTTGAGGAATCCTGAGCGACACTATTATCAGTCGATTAAATCACTCTCAATAAATAAATTATTTTATCAAATCCGGAAGTAGGAATGACGAGGTTTATTCTTGAGCGGTTTGAACTCAAAATATTGTGGACCGGAAGTAAAACAGAACAAGTTATTTAATCCGAAGTTCTAAATAAAGGTTTCGCCAATTCAACACTTATATTCATCACTATAAGGACTTTATGCATATATCTAGAGTTAACATACATACATACTTATATACATACATACATACATACATACATACATACATACATACATACATACATACATACATACACATGTACGTACATATATACACACAGACACACATATGTACGTACATACAAACACACATACATACATATGTACGTACAATCATACATATATACACACACACACATACGTACGTACGTACGTACGTACATACATACATACACACACATACATACATATGTGCATACATACATACATACATACATACACACATACACATATGTACGTACTTACATACACATACATATGTACGTACATACATATATACATACACACATACGTACATACATACATACATAATACATACA
>NC_068983.1:6982004-6983621 GCF_001194135.2 Octopus bimaculoides | reverse complement strand
TACATACATACATACATACGTACATACATAGACTAGGTTTTGTTAGTAAATGCTTAAAAGAGAATCTGGATATACTGGGATTTTCAGAAAGAGGAATCGACCGGCTGATTCGTACATTACAAGTGTAATCTGTGAGTGGAACAGTAAAAATATGCAAGACTTTTCTCAAGTTCCAAATGTGAATTTGTCTGTGTTAATTACATCTCAAAGATGGAGCCTTGTATCTTTGTTGGAAACCGGCTCCCTCCTCAGTGGACGATTTATAATAATTGAAAAATAGAAGATACATACATACATACATACATACATACATTTAAACAAAAATGAGCTGCATGCCAATGGCATGTATTTGAACGACAAATTCAGGTATATCATAAGCTATACAACTTAAGTTCTTGGTTTGTTAAAAATAATTTCCACCTCTAGAGGAAGTGTTATTATTACCAAATGACAATTAATACCAACTCCATTAGAAATGGCGAGCCAATCTCAAGATCCAAAACTTCTCCAAAGTTGACATGCCGCTGCGAAAAAAGTCAAGCTTTTTGTTTGGAGAAAAGAGGGCAGTCGTGGATGCGTAATTCTGTCTCAACCAGCGTCATCAGAACGACAGTTGTCCTACTTTATCTCCTGTAGCTAGAGAATTTAGACATATACAAACAAGAGTAGCACACAGTATACACACAAAATGGAGTGATACCTATTTTTCAATCACGAAAAGACGAATGGTTATGTACTTCTAGTAGCACGTGACCCAATACAACTTGTTTCCTGATCAGGCTGAACGTAACTAAACTATCCCACCCTTGTTATTCTGAATAATGAATGAACAGGCCGTGTGGGCATAGGGCAAGATTGGAAAACAAAATCTGTGAAAGGTAGAAGCGCTTCTAACAAAAGATCGAACAATCGTATCTGGAGATGATTTTTTTAAGATTCTTTAAAGTTGTGGGTCTCGAGTAGTGTAGAACTAAACTTTAAGTCCACATCTAGACTCCTGTCTGAACCCGAAACCCTGTGGATAGAAAGCAAAGTTCTTGGCTATACAGCCATGCCTGCACCTATTCTGAAAATTAAGAATGAAAGAAAAGAAAAATGAAGGAAAGGAAAACGGGATGATCACGGCTCAAGCGATTTTGATCTTAAGTTCAATTGTTGGATCAAAGTTGAAACGGAGCTAAATGATAAAAACGACCACAACAGCAACAACAGCAGTACCAACGACGACAGCAACATCAACAACAACTTTGGCTGTAATACAATGCATCGAAGGTTAAATATGTTAAACAGTTGTACCTGTTGTTTGCGTAATAAAATACATATTGGTAAACAAACGTGTTGGAACGTTTTAATCAAGTTAGTTGAATGTCAGCCGAAAGAAAATATGTGTGTGATCTCATAAACAAATCTCTTTATTTTGGTAATTTCATATGTAAACATTTCTTACAGAATCTGATGAATAAATATAAACAAAGATCGAGATTTTGTTTCCTTTTGGTGGTGGCAACGACCGTCATGGTGACAAGGAAAGATTGATCATGTGTGCGTGTGTGTGTGCGTGTGTGTGTGTGCGTGTGTGTGTGTGTGTGTGTGTGTGTGTGTGTGTGTGTGTGTGTG
>NC_068983.1:6980607-6981839 GCF_001194135.2 Octopus bimaculoides | reverse complement strand
GTATTATATGCCTTTTATCTATCTATCCATCTATCTATCTATCTATCTATCTATCTATCTATCTATCCCTCCATCCATCCATCCATTCATCCATCCATCCATCTATCTATCTATCTATCTATCTATCTATCTATCTATCTATCTATCTATTTATCTATCTATTGGGATAATATCTTACAGCTGTTTCAGCCAAGAGGCAATAATATGCATACGTGCGTTTGTCGCCCACCATCGCTTGACAACCGATGTTGGTATGTTAACGTCCCCGTAACTTCGTGCTTCTGCAAAAGAGACCGATAAAATAAGTACTAGGCTTACAAAGAATACGTCTTGGGGGTCAATTTCTTCGACTAAAACCCTTTAAAGCGGTGCTCCAGCATGGACACAGTTAAATGACTGTAACATGTAAAAGAATATAATATATATTACAAAGTCGTGCATACACATATACCTCTTCACACACACACACACACACACACACACACACACACACACACATACACACACACACTTTAGCTCTGTAAAATACGTATGTTAGTGTAAATCTGTGACGGTGACAAAGAATGTGTACCTTCTAGGAATTTTGTTTTTCTTTTGAATACTTATACAGGTGCTAAACAGTAACCGCTCTAGATATAATGGACCTGTTAGAAGTATGACCTGCGATATTTACCGGATTACTACGTGTTGTAATGTAGGGTTCATTAATAAAGTAGTCGTGAGGATTTGTGGGAACGAAATGAGGTGATGTAGCTGGTATTTGTCACTTTTGAGAACCAATGCCTTTTTGTGTTTTGTAGTGTTACCTTCTGCGCTAAGATATTATGCTGTGTTGTATAGTGTTTTTGTTGTGTTATGTTGTGTTACTGTTCCGTAGTGTTCTGTAATGTTATGTTGTGTTATGAAGTGTTCCCTTGTATTATGTACGTTATATAGAGTAATGTGGAGGCGCAATGGCCTAGTGGTTAGGGCAGCGGACTCGCGGTTATAGGATCGCGGTTTCGATTCCCAGACCGGGCGTTGTGAGTGTTTATTGAGCGAAAACACCTAAAGCTGCACGAGGCTACGGCAGGGGATGGTGGCGAACCCTGCTGTACTCTTTCACCACAACTTTCTCTCACTCTTACTTCCTGTTTCTGTCGTGCCTGTAATTCAAAGGGTCAGTCTTGTCACACTGTGTCACGCTGAATATCCCCGAGAACTACGTTAAGGGTACACGTGTCTGTGGAGTG
>NC_068983.1:6978912-6980597 GCF_001194135.2 Octopus bimaculoides | reverse complement strand
TAAAGCTGCACGAGGCTACGGCAGGGGATGGTGGCGAACCCTGCTGTACTCTTTCACCACAACTTTCTCTCACTCTTACTTCCTGTTTCTGTCGTGCCTGTAATTCAAAGGGTCAGTCTTGTCACACTGTGTCACGCTGAATATCCCCGAGAACTACGTTAAGGGTACACGTGTCTGTGGAGTGCTCAGCCACTTGCACTTTAATTTCACGAGCAGGCTGTTCCGTTGATCGGATCAGCTGGAACCCTCGACGTCGTAAGCGACGGAGTGCCAACACACACACATATAGAGTAATGTAGTGTGATCCAGTGTTATGGGATATTCTAAGGTGTTCTAAGATGTTATGTAATGCTGTCTAATGTTCTGTTGTGTTCTGTAATTTTATGTTGTGCTCTGTGGTGTTATATAGTGTTCTGTTGTGTTCTGTGATGTTATGCTGTGTTCTGTAGTGCTCTGTGGTATTTTGTTGTGTTCTGTAATACTCCTAGTGCTCTGCTGTGTTCTGTAGTGCTCACATGTGTTCTGTAGTGTTCTGTTGTGTTCTGTAGTGCTCTGTGGTATTTTGTTGTGTTCTGTAGATGTTGTGCTCTGGGACTTTGATTTCCAGACAGACAGACAAAGTGTTAGAGCACCGAAGGTCGAATATAGTAACCTTTAGGAGGGACAAACAAGAGTGCCTAATAATCGATATAGCAGTGCCAGGAGATCGACATACCATCACGAAAGAAAGAGAATAAGTTGATAAATATGGAGACTTGAGAATTGAGATCGCTAAGACGTGGCAGCTACGAGAGTCAAACATAAAGGTCATCGGAGCATTGGGTTCAATACCACCCAACCGAAAAATAAAAAAACATCTGAAAACCTTAGAAATACCCTACAATCTAGATGTATTACAAAATTCGGCACTACTTGGAACTGCACGCAAGTTGCATAAAGTAGTGTCTGTCTGAGGTCCTTGTGACTTGACAAACAGTACAAACCCCCGGTAGACACAATGTCTTCAATCAACAACCATATTGTATACTGTGCGACGTCTATAATAATAATAATAATAATAATAATAATAATAATAATAATAATAATAAAATGCCACAGAACCGCTATTATTAGAAGTAAGTAGGTCAGGCTTGTGTAGGATGAAAGATTGCACAGATAAAGCACTATACAAGAAATTGAAAACGAATGAAACTGAAAATAGGTGGGCAAAGAAAAGAATGCATGGAAAATTTCATAGGAATGTTGAATATAAGACAGACAGAGAAAAAATATGACTGTGAATGACTAAAAGTGATTTAAAACTGGAAACGGAGGCTCTAATCTGTGCTGGACAAGAGCAAGCACTAAGAACAAGATAAATAAAATACAGAATAGACAACATATCAGAAAGTAGTAATTGCAGAATCTGTGGACAAAATGGTGAAACCGTATGGCATATTACCAGCCAATGTACGCCACTAGCCCAGAAGGAATATAAGAGATGCCACGACAATATATCCAGGCTTGTCCATTGGACACTTTGCAACAACTATGGACTTGACAGAGCAAAAAATTGGTACGACCATAAATCCGAAGGCATCATCAAAAATAATAATGCAAAAATCCTATGGGATTTTATGATTCAGTGCGACCATGAGATAGAGAATAGGCAACCAGACATAGTCTTAATTGAGAAAGAAAACAAG
>NC_068983.1:6978587-6978902 GCF_001194135.2 Octopus bimaculoides | reverse complement strand
AGGCAACCAGACATAGTCTTAATTGAGAAAGAAAACAAGCTATGCTGGATCATAGATATAGCATGCCCAGCTGACAACAAGGTATGCGATAAGGTAGAAAGAAAGTCGATCGATATGACAGGTTAGCGTGGGAGGTTAAGCAGTTGCGGAATTTGAACTCAGAACGTAATGACGGACGTAATGCTACTAACTATTTTTCCCCGGCGTGCTAACGATTCTGCCAGCTCGCTGCCTTTGTTTGGTGAATAAAGACATCGTTTCGCGTTCGTGATCAAAACCCGAAATGACGTCATAATGAAGCGAACTTGTTAACAA
>NC_068983.1:6977456-6977897 GCF_001194135.2 Octopus bimaculoides | reverse complement strand
GTGAAGGTGGTAGTAGTTGTGGCGGTAGTGACATTAGCATTGCTGATGGTGGTTGTAAAGTAGTGGTGGTGGTAGTCGTAGTGGTTGTAGTGATGGTGGGGAGATTGGATCGTTACGGTGATAGTTGTGGTGGTAGATATAATGTAGTGGTAGTGATAGTTGTAGTAGTTACAGTAGTTGTGGAAGTGGTGTTGTTTGTTGTTGTTGTGGTGATGGTGGTGGTAGTGGTGGTGGTAGTGGTGGTGTCGTTCATGTTGTTGGTGGTAGTGCTGCTGCTGCTGATGATGATTGCAGTAGTAGTGGTGGTGTTTGATGTAGTTGTGGTGGTGATAGTAGTAGTAGTAGTAGTAGTGGTGGTGGTGGTGGTGGTGGTGGTGGTGGTGGTGATGGTGGCGGCGGCGGCGACAGCAGCAGCAGCAACAGCAGCAGCAGCAGCAGCAG
>NC_068983.1:6967293-6977225 GCF_001194135.2 Octopus bimaculoides | reverse complement strand
ATTCAAAACATGAATGTTTAAATTCTCTGTAATCACTGTAAAAAAACAGACATCAATACGAAAACATTGAGAAGCTCACTCACTTCAAAACACAATTACGGTAACGTTAAGATTCCTATGAAAGCAATCTCATACATAAAATCCACATTTCCTGAAATTACACACCTCTGAAAATTTATACACTTCCCACATGATTACACACCTTGCATATTCACAAAGCTTTCACAACAACACATATTCCACAATTACTTTTACCGCAATTTACATATACAGTGATCTCTCGCCATATCGCGGTTCACTTATCGCGCATTCAGTACATCGCGGATTTTTCTGGCTAATATATGTAAATTTACATCGCAGATTCCTCAGTATATCTGAGTTTCTGCGGCCGAGAGGTATTTATATTTTTTTAGATTTTAATTATTTCTATGGGAGGTTTTGGAACGTAATACTTGCGATAATCGAAGGATTACAGTATTTCATAATCTTACATTTTCCACACTTACGCGTGTTCCACACTCGCGCAATTTCCGCTGTCACACATCTTCCACAACCACACATTTTTTTTTACACTAATACGTCTTTCACACTTCTGCTTTTGCACAACTTCCGATCACTTACTGCACTTCCACACTCGGGCAACCTCTACAATCGGATAACTTCCACATTCATACATCTTGCACTCGTACGTATCTTCCATTCATACGCTTTTCCACACTTACGCGTCTTCTGCTATCAAACATTCTCTGCAATCATATATCTTCCACATTTATACATCTTCCATTTTCACACGACACCCACGTCTACGCATTTTTCACAATCACACATCTTCTACAAACAAACATATTCCATAATCACACATCTACAACAATCACGTACCTTCCTCGAATACATATCTCCCATAATTACACACTTTCCCTAATCCTGCAATAACACCACTTCTACACACATCTACATTTAAACATCCACAATGGCACAGCTTTCTCAGTGACGTACCTACCCCTGATAAGATAGATGGCACTATAACATTGTGTTATTTCATATACATTTGATAACTCCAATTTACTCACACACAATGCACAAACACCGCATCCTAGAAACAGGTGTAAAAGATTTACTGGATTATCCTTTCTCTTATCTGTGATGCTAGAACACGAATTCTCTGGATGTCTATCTATCTACGAAGAACTACTATGAAGACTTGTATGGATTCTTCCCATTGTTATCTGTGACATTAGAGCACGAAGTCTCTGGATATCTTTCTAAGTACGAGGAACAATTATGGACTTCCATTTTCCTGTTTGCTTTTTGCTGTCTTTCTGCTGAGAGGCATTGTGTTCTCCTGTCTGAAAATTAGAATAACCTTCCAACATTTCCACATCATTAGAGAGTGCATCACCTCAGGGTTGTAGACTAAATTCGTTCGGACAGACTCAGAGTAGACCATTAATGACTTGCAAATGTTGGAGCGAGATGGGAAGTTACCAAATCACGGAAAATATAGCGAACAGCTACGGAAGAACTTTGACTAATAAACAACTGATTGATTGTTTAACCAACAGATTAAACAAACGATCGATTAGTTAGTTGGTTAGATATTTAACCAATTGACTAACAATAAAGAAGTGTAACTGAATCTATGCGTGTGTTGTTATTAGCATAATGACTCTCCTGTCACAATAAAATATATTTATTTACACGTCTGTATAGCTATTTTATAACTGCTTCGGTGCCATTAACAACCATCTGTCTATCTTCTGTTTTAACTTTATTTTCATTATCCTGACTGCTGCATTTCCAATAGCCATTTATTTAACTTAAACACGTCTCCTATCGTTTGATATTGGATTTTAGGTATTTGGTCAAGTCTGACCACGAGTCTGTCTGTGTCTGTTTTACGCCTTTTGACGTGCTCTTACCCATTGCTCTGCGGTAAGACGTTTGCCTCTCAACCACATGACTTCGGGTTTAGTCTCGCTGCGTGGAACCCGGGCCAGGTGTCTTCTGTTTTAGCCCCAACCAACCAAAGCCTTGTTAGTGAATTTGGTAGACAGAAACTGAAAGAAGCCCGTCGCATGTGTGTGTGTGAGAGAGAGAGAGAATATGTGTATGGGTGTGTGTTTGTGTTTGTGTCTGTCCTCACACCACCGTTGGACAACTGGTATTGACTTGTTTATGTTCCTGCAGCTTAGTGGTTCATCAAAAGAGAATCAAAGGAGACCGATAAAATAATTACCAGATTTGCAAATAAGTAGTGGGGTAGATTTTTGTTCGACTAAAACCTTTTACTAAAACCCTTCGAGGTGGCGCTCCAGCATGGCTGCAGTCCAACGAGTG
Organism: Octopus bimaculoides; assembly: GCF_001194135.2. NCBI lineage: Eukaryota > Metazoa > Mollusca > Cephalopoda > Octopoda > Octopodidae > Octopus > Octopus bimaculoides. The sequence goes on along the minus strand of NC_068983.1, from coordinate 6,974,888 downwards.
AAACAAGCAAAAGAGTAACAAGACAAACGAATTACAAATTGTACGAGCTAATTGCAAATAAATTGAAATAGCACTTCAAAGAACGTTTGTTAAAGATTATATTATTGGTGTTGCACGAATTTTAGCTAAAACAATATCCGACACATACTGGCCATTGTAAAAAAAACACACAAAAACTGTTATTTATTATTTGATGTCAAAATCTTTTTTAAAAATTGAGTCCTGGAGTCAATTCGTTTGAGTAGAACCCTCCAATGCGGTGCTCCAGCATGGCTGTAGTCAAATGACTGAAACAAGTAAAAAAGTTTTAAAAAATTTTTAAATAGCAATTAAATTCTTTTATTTGCTTCATCATTTGACTGCGGCCATGCTGGAGCACCGCCTTTAGTCGAACAAGTCGACTCCAGGACTTATTCTTTGTAAGCCTAGTACTTTTACTATCGGTCTCTTTTGCCGAGGGACGTAAACACACCGACGTCGGTTGTCAAGCAATGGTGGTGGGACAAACGCAGACACACAAACGTAATCACGGATATATATAAATATATATACGTCGGGCTTCTTTCAGTTTCCGTCTACCAAATTCACTCACAAGACTTTGGTCAGCCCGAGGCTACAGTAGAAGATACTTGCCCAAGGTGCCACACAGTGGGACTGAACCGGAAACCATGTGGTTGGTGTGGTATGACGTCAGCAACTGGGGAGCTGTCCGCTGACCGGAACTGGGAGCTGACCGGAAGAGGAAGAGGGGCAGAGGGAGCCTCGATTGCGATTTCGTGCCCTTTTCGAGCGGGGTTGTTGTGACGAGAGGACGTCTAGGTGTTGGGAGAAGCAGCTGCTATTTCTAGCGTTCTTCGGGTCGGGCCAGGCGCGAGGATCGGATACCGCAGGACAGACTCGTGCAAGGGAAGGAAAACGAGGTAAGCCGATTACTTCTATTCGCACGCATACACCACAGTTGGTAAGCAAGCTACTTACCACACAACCACTCCTGCGCCTAAATAAAGTTAATAGTTTTTGCTTGTGTTTTCGAATGGTTAATCTGCGTTTTCCACGCTTGTAATTATTTTAGTTTCAACACTCGTTCTCAGATCTAATCACTTCCCAGGCAAGTACCCCCCTGGGAATATGAAATCGTTAGAGAACATTATTTATTATAGAAGGAAGACAATTTCTAACCATATTAAAGACGACTTGACTGACGTTCTTTCAATTATCGTTGGAACAAAACAACATAGAAATTTATGTTCCACTCGAAAGCTGTAGGTGAAACGACAGACATTGTAAATATGATAGAGCTATATTTAATACATGGGATGACGGCTGGCTTTATAATTTGAAATGACTGACATTCTAAAATCGATGTAGGTTGAACTATCACTGGTGAATTCGGTAACGAGTGATTTTGAAAGTAACCATATTTTTTATGTGGCAAGCATGAAAATCTTAGCGGTGAAGACACTAGCTATAGCGGTCACGTGATTGAAGAGAGTATCGGATGTTGTTAGACATCGCTGGTCACAATGTGTTTTGCAGTGTTTTAGCTTTCGAACGACTCCACCACAATGGCCCGGTGACCAACATCTCCCCTGATCGGAAGGCAAGTCCGTCGCAGGGTTACTCGTTACGGCTGAATGGACTGAAGCAACGTGTAATGAAAATGAAGTGTTTTGCTCAAGAGAATAATATATCATTCAGTCCTGGATTTGAACCCACGATCTAGCGATCGTGAGCATAACACCCTAACCACTAGGCCACGCGCCTTCACTACTATCCATAGAAGCATCTTACAAAAGACTTATTGGTTTAAGAATGAATTACTGGATTCTAATACGTTAACGGCAAATTACTGTCATACTCAACAACAAGCTTTATGTTGCACAGTTTCTGAAAATGAACAAAACGATTTAAGTAACAACAACATCTATTAACTTCATTAAAAAATAATGGTTTAATCAATAAATTTCAAATAATTTTGAAAATTCTCAAAGCGGAAATCAGTATCAATTGTACTTATGTGAACTTCTCTGATTAAGCAAAGAGTGGATGCCGTTCAGGCATCTGTTTATGCTGAATGGTGAGGTGAAATATTTCATCGAGTGTTAAAGAATTAATGACATTCATCTTATATAGAATTTTATATAGAATTAGAGGGCCAAAACTGATTTGACATTATTGATCGACAATTCTGAATGTACAAAAGCCAAATCAGCTTAATATTACACTCGTATTCTTGCCAATATCAATGCCGCATTAAATCCTATCTCAACAGAAACACACAGCATGATAAGACATACTTACACAAGTGTGCTCCTCACGACTTCATTTCTTCATAACTTTCAGAAAAATGAATATTTCCTAAGGAAAATTTCAACAAATACACTTTAGATGGTGAAGATTACGATTATATCGGAATTTATGAACAAAATCTTTTTCTGAAGGATATGGAGAGAAGTTTCAGAAAACCCATAGAAGTCGGCTTTGTCCCCTCATAACGTTCAGAAAAATGGGGAAATTTTAATGAAATTTTCTCGCAGGGCTGGCTGTGTGATAAGAAGTTTGCTTCCCAACCACATGGCTCTAGGTTCGGGCCCACTTCTACTATAGCTTCGGGCCGTCCGAAGCCTTGTGAGTTGATTTGGTAGACGGAAACTGGAAGAAGCTCGTCGTATATATATACGTATATATATATAACCAAAATACAGCAGGCACAAACAACATGCCTAGGAGATCTCACTATATCTAGCAGGACATCCCCTTCTTTATACATGTACCTGATGTGACACAAACTGCGCAGATTGATGCAACACGATTAGATGCACAAAATCCTACCCATAAAGGACAGTTGCAGGATGGGTCGAAACGATAGTCGTAGGGAATAGTGACTACTGCTAAATCTATCTTCGGTTTCCTTCATCCGAGTTGCGCATGAGAAAGTAAGGAGGGATGTCAGGAAAGGCATCACTGTTGCACTTCCAGACGATAAGGGTCCTCCTGTCACGCTGACATGAGGTGTCTGTGCAATACCCTGCCTCAGTAAAGCTGGACTCAAGAGTCATCTTTGTTGTCATAAAGCGAGGCCGATGATTGACAACCAGGCCGCTGGTGGTGGTGTTGCTGCACACCATACTAATCATATCTTTCAGGCATGTGGAAGGGTGTGTGATTCAGTGGGAGGACTTAAACGACATGCAAAGTTACATGAAGCCCAGTTACAATTACAGCCGGCTATTGCCGGTAAAGGTTTTAGCTGCCAATTTTGGCCAATACAATGTAGATCTTTAGCTGGACTAAAAGTCACATTCGATCACAGTACCGTTAACAGTTATGCCTCGTGCAATGGCCATACTCGATAACGACGGGGCAGCCATCATACACACACACACACACACACACACACACACACACACACACACACACACACATATATATATATATATATATATGCATATATGTACGTATGTATGTCATTGTTCAGTTTTATTTCAAGATTTCTTGCCAATAGAGAAAGAACCGGTTTCTAACCTAAATCCAAGGTTACTTCATTGGAATTTCAACATCAACAACAGGTATTTTTGTATGTATGTATGTATGCATGTATGTATGTATGTATGTGTGGGTGTGTATGTATGCATGTATGTATTATGTATGTATGTATGTATGTGTTTGTTTCGTACCGCTGCTTGACAATTGGTGTTGGTGTGCTTACGGCCTCTAACTTAGCGGCTCAACAAAAGAGACTTATACAATAAGTACCAGGCTTTAAATAAATAAGTACTGGAGTCGATTCGTTCGACTACAATTCTTCAAAGCGGTGCCCCAGCATGATCGCAGGCTAATGACTGAAACAAGTAAAAGACAAAAGATAAAATGCCTTTCAGATTCTATAGAATGCGATCATATCAAAATTCAATGTTAAAAAAAAAAAGAAAAGAAAAGAAAAGTAAAGAAAAAAGAATTGGTGAGTGGGTACACACTGACACACATGACATGTTCTACTCTGAATGAATCAAAACAAGAATTAATAGTGAAGAATGCTGCGGAGACTTTCAGCTTTTTTTAAAAATCAATTTCAAAAGATGTTTCGCGATTAACAAAAGTCAGGAACTCGTTTTGATCGTAATCGAAGTCGCTTTGGTAGGATACCAGTTAAGCAATATCATTTCTCATGAATCTAGTTATTCCATTTATACAATCAGATAAACACCTCAATATCCAAATTTAGCAGTTTATCTATTTTTAATTTTTATAAATCCTATCCAGATTTTGATTTCACATTTTGGCACACGACCACTAATTTCAGAGTAGGGGGTTATTATTATTATTATTATTATTATCATTATCATTATTGAGTGAGAGAGCAGTGCCCTAACCACTAAGCCACGCGCCTTTACTCCAGTGCTCGACTAACACTTTATTTTATTGGTCTAAAAGAGATGAAAGACAAAGTCAGCCGTTGAACTCATAAGGTAAAAAAGCCGGAAAAAATGCTGCTAAGTATTTAGTCCAGCAATTCTGCCTGCTCTCCAGATTACTATGTAACATAATTAAAATGTTTATAATGTATTAATTAACTAGATTGTTATAATTCTTTAAGTGCTGACACACTAAAGATGTCAAAAAGAACTTCTTAGCTTACTTCTTAAAGAGAAAGTTGGTTCCATTTTTCTTTGGAAAGTTCTGTGATGTTTGATGGGAATCACGAAGCTACAGTTCCTGGTTCATTTGTAAGATGATTACTAGTAAATCGCACACGTGAGTGGTTCTTGGCTGAATTTCATGCTGAGTAAAACTATGTACATTAGTAAATGGTAGAAAAAAAGCAGTGATACAATTCTCATCATGTAATTCCTCGAGGAATCACTATGAGCTTTCAATACATGGGATTCTCTTGTTTTTCTGCTAAATTTATATTGGGAGGGAGGTGAAGTGAAATGGGTACTTGAAGCAAAATGAGGAATTTCTGATTTTTTTTTTCTGTTATTTTCTTTCTACCTGTCTGAAACTATTACATTACAGGTATTACAACATCAATTTGTAGTGTTGCGTCATCTTTGGGAATAAAAATTGGTCGGCATAATTATTGTTGTTCAAGTTGAAAGTAAAACATAGGTGACAGGTACATTTTTTTTTTCAAGAAATTTTTCCCCAACTTTGACCGGATTGTAATTGAGGTTACTAATAAAATATCTGGATAATGTTTCATGTCGAACGATCAATACTCTTTTCTCTGTTGGATTCCAAGTCAATTTTTCACACACTAATGTCTAATTTGATAATTTTCAATTTTCAAAAATATAATGTCTAAACTGGGACAGAACGAGTAATGACTAATTTCAATTATTTCTTCTCTTGTGCATCAGCATGGCCGCAGCTCTGTGCTGAAACTACAAAAAAATATATATATATATCGGAGAGGGAGCCATTCTAACAAATCGTGAAGAAGCTATAGAGAATATTTTACGTTGACTTTTTAGATTTAGTCGAGGTTCGTTAATTTCATATTACGTGCCATTTTTCCATGATCCTCTTTCATTTTTGTTGCCGTTCAGATCTTTCTGATGTCCAGGAATGGATACCCAAAGAGAACGGAAATAATTTTCCGAAATAGTGTTCTGAATAAGTTATCGTCTGAATAACTCGATATCTTTATATGAGGTCATTTGCTTAACTGATAAAGCTCTTGTAAGGTAATAAACATTTGTAAAAAAATTGTTTTCTCAAAATCAAAAATATTACTCATTGTGCTCCTCTACCTTTTTTATATAGACTGGCACTCCGTCGGTTACGACGACGATGGTTCTAGTTGATCCGATCAACGGAACAGCCTACTCGTGACATCACGAGCAAGTGGATGACCACTCCACAGACACGTGTACCCTTAACGTAGTTCTCGTGGGAGATTCAGCGTGACACAGAGAGTGACAAAGCTGGCCCTTTGAATTACAGGTACAACAGAAAAAGGAAGAAAGAGTGAGAGAAATTTGTGGTGAAAGAGTACAGCAGGGTTCACCACACCCTGCCTGCCGGAGCCTCGTAAAGCTTTAGGTGTTTTCGCTCAATAAACACTCACAACGCCCCGTCTGGGAATCGAAACCGCGATCCTACGACCGCGAGTCAGCTGCCCTAACCACTGAGCCATTGCGCCTCGAAACATCTTTTATATAAGTATGTCATAAATGACTTGATAAGTTACAACTATCTGTCCATCTTTTGTTCTATTATACATACACTAGCGCGACCTCTATATTTCCCATAGCCTACTCTTATCTCCACAGATCCGCTATCTCTTCCCTCAACATCGGATAGTATGCATTTGGCCTGGGGTGAGCACTCTTTTGCCTGTGCCTATCGTATTATATGTTATTTTTGACATTTTTGTTCCTATTACTTATTTCTTAATATCTGGATGGGAATTAAGGTAGCGAACTGGCAGAATCATTCTCATGCCGGACAAAATGCTTAGGGACATTTCGTCCGTCTTTACGTTCTGTGTTCAAATGCCGAGGTCGACTTTGCCTTTCATCCTTTTGGGGGTCAATAAACTAAGTACAAGTTGACCACTGGGATCCAGATAATCAACAAGCCCCCTTTCCCCAAATTGCTGGCCTTGTGCTTAAATTATTATTATTATTATTATTATTATTATTATTAATTATGTTATATAGTAATGTGGAGAGCAGGCAGAATTGCCGGACTAAATACTTAGCAGCATTTTTTCCGGCTTTTTTTTTTTACGTTATGAGTTCAACGGCTGACTTTGTCTTTCATCTCTTTTAGACCAATAAAATAAAGTGTCAGTCGAGCACTGGGGTAAAGGCGCGTGGCTTAGTGGTTAGGGCGTTCGACTCACGATCGTAAGGTCGTGAGTTCGATTCCCAGCAACGCGTTGTGTCCTTGAGCAAGACACTTTATTTCACGTTGCTCAAGTCTACTCAGCTGGCAAAATGGAGTAGGACCTGTATTTCAAAGGGCCGGCCTTGTCACGCTATGTGTCACGCTGAGTCTCCCTGAGAACTACGTTAGGGGTACACGCGTCTGTGGATTGCTCAGTCACTTGTACGTTAATTTCACCACTTTCAATCATTGTTGGTCTTGTGCTAAATTTAGAAAGAATCATGTCGCTTAGCGCAAAGAGTAAGTTTGTAAAATTAAAGATTCGTTGACTTCTTCGGTACAGATGTACTTCCACGCGTTCTTAGGCATTTGCAGTATTCTCCCTGGAGCTAAGAAGTTTCTCCAGCTCTTGGTTTAGAGACGTCTTTGTTGTCTTGGACAATCGCCAGAGTTTCATTGCTGCTTTTTAAGTTAGGTCTTTCAATGGAAGCAGCATTATATCTGACTAAGTGTTGCCTTGAAGTTGCCATTAAAAAAACAAACATTGTCTTCAAGTTCCATTGTGATTTGAAAGAAGAAGAAACATAAACTGAAGGACACTCAGCACAATAAAAATGTATGGAGAGAGAGAGAGAGAGAGGAGTAGGAGAAGAAGAAGAAGAAGAAGAAGAAGAAGAAGAAGAAGAAGAAGAAGAAGAAGAAAGGGAGGTAGTGTGAGAGCGAGAGAGAGAAAGAGAGAGGGGGAGTAGTAGTAGTAG
>NC_068983.1:6966013-6967283 GCF_001194135.2 Octopus bimaculoides | reverse complement strand
TAGGAGGAGGAGGAGGAGGAGGAGGGGGAAGAGAAAAAGAACGAGGGAGTTGGGCGAGAGAGAGAGAGAAAGTGAGGGAGAGAGTACGTATTTTTCTAGTCTCAACAGACATGCAAACACGTATTTTTATCCGTTACTAAAAAACCGCCATCATCATCATCATCATCATCATCATCAACACCACCATCACTACCATCATCATCATCATCATCGTCATCATCATCATCGTCATCATCATCATCATCATCATCAACACCACCGCCATCACCGCCATTATAATCGCCATCAGCTTCATCATCATCATCATCATCATCAACACCACCATGAACATACAGCGTTGCAATGCGTTCATGGTCAAAACATTTATTAGTCTGAAGCTCAGTCCACTCACCTGCATTAGTATCGTAAAATTGATAAGTAATCTATTGCTAATACGTATCTAGAGGAGCGTTTGTCTTGTCGTATTTCAGTAGCCATGGAAACTGTGGAGAAACACCGCAATAGAAGAGCGTGAAATTCCGTAGCGGGAAACATCATCGTCATCATCATCAACAACAACAACAACAACAACAGCAGCAACAACAACAACAGCAGCAGCAGCAGCAGCAGCAGCAACGACAACAATATATTGAAGTCACAAAATGTGCAAAAATGATCATGCCCAGTCACCAACAAGTGGCAATGTAATTTGACACCATTTGCTAAGTTTCATGTTGGGTTGATCAATTAATGGATTTATCGATTAATTAAATGACTTACTAATCAATAGATGTTTAATCAGTAGATTCCCAGATAGACAGGCCAATAGACAGAGTAGCATTGCAGTTACACAGACGGCGATGGTCAATAGTTTGTCACTGAATTGAAAAAGCGTTAGATCAATTGGTACAGAATCACTGAAGTCAAAGATCTTTCAGATGTGACAAGAGTCACAGATAAAGAGGTCAATAGATAGGATGTCACAAATCGTAAGTTTAATAGATACGGTATCATTGCAGTCAGTGGAGGCGCAATGGCCCAGTGGTTAGGGCAGCGGACTCGCGGTCATAGGATCGCGGTTTCGATTCCCAGACCGGGCGTTGTGAGTGTTTATTAAGCGAAAACACCTAAAGCTCCAGAGGCTCCGGCAGGGGATGGTGACGAACCCTGCTGTACTCTTTCACCACAACTTTCTCTCACTCTTACTTCCTGTTTCTGTTGTGCCTGTAATTCAAAGGGTCAGCCTTGTCACACTGTGTCACGCTGAATATCCCCCAATGACTACGTTAAG
>NC_068983.1:6959078-6966003 GCF_001194135.2 Octopus bimaculoides | reverse complement strand
AAAACACCTAAAGCTCCAGAGGCTCCGGCAGGGGATGGTGACGAACCCTGCTGTACTCTTTCACCACAACTTTCTCTCACTCTTACTTCCTGTTTCTGTTGTGCCTGTAATTCAAAGGGTCAGCCTTGTCACACTGTGTCACGCTGAATATCCCCCAATGACTACGTTAAGGGTACACGTGTCTGTGGAGTGCTCAGCCACTTGCACGTGAATTTCACGAGTAGGCTGTTCCGTTGATCGGATCAACTGGAAGCCTCGACGTCGTAAGCGATGGAATGCCAAGACACACACACATTGCAGTCAAAGATGGTCAGATCAATAGATACAAAATCAATGGAGTTAAATAAAGCTACAATCAACATGTCACAAGGGTCACAGGTCGAGAGGTCAATATATAGCGTCTTAGCTGGAATTTTAGAAGTACAGGCTTCGAGTTTCTGTTGCGGTTTCCTGACGACATTTTTTAAGGCGGTGAGCTGGAAGAGTCGTTGGCGCGCCGGGCAAAATACTTCACGGCATTTCGCTGTTTTTATGTTCTGTGTTCAAATTCCGCTAAGATCGACCTTGCCTCTCATGCTTTCGGGGTCGATAAATTAAGTACCAGCTAAACACTGAGGTTGATATAATCGGCTTACCCCTTGCTCCGATCTTGCTGGCCTTGTGCCAAACTTTGAAAGCAATATATAGGGCCTCTCTAGTGTCAGGGAAAGTGTATGGCCTAGTGGTTAGGATGTTGTACTCACGATCGCAAGATCGTGGTTTCGATTCCTGGACCCGACGATGCATTGTTTTCTTGAGCAGAACACTTCGTTTCACCTTGCTCTAGCTTACTCGGCTACTTATGAGTAACCTTGCAACGGACTGGCTTCCCGTTCCGAGGAAATGATGTGGTTTCGGTCACTTATACGCCATGGAATCGGGTAATCGGACCTATTAAGAGGGTAAAGACACCCTTCGATAATGCATGAAGATGGTATTGCACCTAAAACGTTCCTCTCCGAGGCACAAGTCCGGGCAAGGTTGTTCATGGAAGACCAGCAGTCACCCTTGTATACCAGCCTTCCCTCTTCACGCCACCGATGTTATCCAAAGGAAAGGCAAAAGTGCCGAAACAGCTTGGCACCAGTGACGTCACAACTCATATCTACAGCTGAACAATATGAACCAAAGTGTCTTGCTTAAGAACACAACACACAGCTCGATCCCGGAATTGAAATCAGTACCTCATGATTGTGAGCCCGCAGTTCTAACCACTGAGCCCTATGGCCCGATTACTAATGGCTTCAAATTTTGGCACAAAGCCAAAACCTTTGAGATGAGTGGGTTCGCCGATACCATTAATTCCAGGATTTATTTTATTCATACTTTGAAGATGCCGCTCTCACTTTTGAGCATGCGTGGAATCTACTCAGTTTTACTTTTACTGTTCAGCAGGTGTTGTCCGAGTGATGCAATGCGATACTCAAAGGCTGTTTGGAGTGACCTTATGCCTCTGCCGCCATCATTTTGTCTCACGTAAATCCTATCGGTGTCGCTGTTAATGTGGAAGTTACCAGTGGTGGTCAGTACCTTTCTGGTTTTGATGTCCAAGCAGTGTACCTCATCGAATGTCCAGTCCAATATACCCAAAGTTGGTACTAACACCGGTACTGCAAAAGCATTGTACGATATGGTCTTGTTAAATGCAGACAGCTTTGAGTTCCGAATTTTCCAGATTCTATAGCAGTACTCTATTGTCTTTTTTTTTTTCTGGCTTTAGTCACAGCACCAACGAATGCATGCAACAATCTCATATGTATGTGTGTGTGTGTGTGTGTGTGTGTGTGTGTGTGTGTGTGTGTGTGTGTGTGTGTGTGTGTGTGTGAACACCTGCCATAGTGAAATTCTGAACAATTTCCAAACAAAATCGCTGTTATGTTTGAGTCCTTATAAAAACAGTAAACTAACAGGTTGAAATCGTCCTGTCTCCTTCAATATTTGTCAACAATTTGTCATATCTGCCGCTTATTGAATGTTTGTAAAGTAGTAGTAACAGTGGTGGTGGTGGTAGGAAGGGCAGGTATGGTAGTAGTGTGAGGACGTGTGACAAAGTGAGGGAAACATATCGTTTGTAGGTAAAGGTGCACAGAGAAGCTGGGAGTGGGTGGTGGATTTGTAGTAGTGTGAGGAACTCCTGTGAAGAAGTGGGAGGTGATCGTCTGCAGGACATTTGTATGATAGTGGTGAGTGTGTAAGGTGGAAAGTGGAGGGAGATAGTTTGGGTGGTAGTGTGAGGAACTGCCTCCTGAGAGGGAGATTTTCGTTCTAGGGATGAAGGGGAGAAACGTGATTGTGAAAGAGAAAGTGAGATAGGGAGAGATGGGGAAAGAGAAAGTGTGTGAGGGGGGGGTTGAAAGAAAAAGTGAAAAGGATGGTAAGAGAAAGTGAAAGGGGACGATGAGAGAGTGAGGGATGGGGGGTGTAGAAGAAAAAGTGAGTGTTGGGGGATAGTGAGAGAGAAAGTGAATGACAGGCGTGATGACATGAGGAAGTGAGTGAGGGGGATTGTGAAAGAGAAAGTAAATGAGGTGGGTTGGGGAAATAGGAAATGAATGTGGGGGATGGTGTGTGTGGAAGCCAATGATGCCGGAATGGAAAGGGTGGAGACGGGTAGAAATTTAACGGGAGGGGGAGTTCGAATGACAGTGTGAGGAATAGCATGAGTGGTAGGAGTGATTTTGGGGAAGAGGAAGCATAAGAAAGAAAGGAAGGGACGAGAAGGGGAAATGGAATGGAGAAGGGGGTGATTTTATGTTAATTGAACAGACTGAGGAAACGAGGGGGAGACAGGCAGATAAATAGATAGATAGCGAGAGAGAGAGAGAGAGAGAGAGAGAGAGAGAGAGAGAGAGAGAGAGAGAGAGAGAGAGACGGTGGAATGAGAGAGGAAGTGGTAAAAAGGGAAACAAAGCATGAGCTCAGAGATAGATAGAGGAAGGGAGAGGGATATGATGCGGAGGGGATTGGAAGGGGAATGGTATGATTGTTGTGTGGGGGAGGATGGGATGATGAGGTGGAAGAGCAAGGGAGGGGGCGCTTATAAATTGAGAGTGAATGAGAGAGAGGGGGGGAGAGAATGATTGAAAGAGAGAGTAAATGAGAGAGAGAAAGCGGAGAGAATGATTGAAAGAGAGAGAAACGCGAGCGAGAGAATGTGGGAAATGATTGAGTGTATATGAAAAAGAGATAGAGAGAGAGGGAGCTGATTAAGAGAGAGGGTAAGTGGGAGAAGACGGGAGATGGAGAAAGAAAGAAAGAAAGGGAGAAGAATAAGGAGGAGAAGGCGTAGTTATGAAAGAATCTGTTGATGAAATCAAGTACAAAACCCTGTGTTAATATGTCAGAAGAGTTGACATACTAATGACAGATATGATGGGGATGGTGGTGCTATGGTGGTGGTGGTGGGGGTGGCAATAGGGGTTCTTGTTGTTGTTGTTTAACTCTAAATCAGTTCTGATGAGGCCTATGATGAAAAGAATTAGTCCATCCATGACCATCCTGTATGTTTTTTTCTGTGCTGCGAACCCATGGACCACATTACTAAACGTGACATTTTTTTTTAGGATATCAGAGAAGGATTTTAGGAAAATCTGGCTAATATTTCTTGTGGTGGTCGTGGTGGTAAAACACCTGACTAGTGTTGTGGTGGTCACTAGACCTAAAAATAGCAGCTAAAATTCCCTCAAACCATTGTAGATTACTTTTATCTTTCATTGCCTCCGCCCTAGCAATGGCGGAGGTATTGTTTTCAGTTGTGTTTGTTTGTCTGTGGACAAGATATCTCAAGAACCGCTGGATGAAACTTTCAGGGATATTTTATCTCGTGACTGGCACGAACTGATTAGATTTTGGGATCGATCCGGTACCGGACAAGGATTCTGGATTATTTTTCCTGTTTTTTTTTTTTTCCTTAATTTTTGAGAGCGGTCAGGTTCATTTTTAGTATTCTCGTTTGTGAGAGCAGTCGAGTTCATTTCGGATGTTCTCATTTCAATCGTTGAGAGGACGTTGGTGTTGCTTTGGCAGAAGTTTGCGCTCTCTGAGTGCTCTGGTTTATTTATTGTTTTGATTGCTTCAGTCATTAGACTGCGGTAACGCTGGGGAATCGCATTGCCCCAGAATCTATTTTAGTTTTAAGCTTGGTACTTATTCTATCATCTCTTTGCCGAACCGCTTCGTGGAGCGTAAGCAAACCAACACCGGTTGTCAAGTAGTGGTGCAGGACAAGAACAAACACAAAGACGCACACACATAGAGACATCCATACATGCATGCATATACATATATATGTATATATGTGTGTGTGTGTGTGTGTGTGCGTGCGTATGTGTCTTATGTATGTATGTATATATATATGCATGTATGTATATATGTGTATATATATATATGTGTGTGTGTGTGTGTGTGTGTGTGTGTGTGTGTGTGTGTGTATGTATATATACGACAAGCTTCTTTCAGTTTCCATCTACCAAATCTACTCGCAGAGTTTTGGTCTGTCTGAGGCTATAATAAAAGACACTTGTCCACGGTGCCACACAGTGGGACTGATCTTGAAACCATGTGGTTGAGAAGGAAACTTCTCACCAGACAGCATGAATTTGCGTGTCATCCCTGCGCAGTGGTCATGCTAATCTCTGCATCGTGCATATTGCTGAAGAAAAAGAATGCACATTGGACAATGCAATCCTGAAATTTAGAATTTTAGTTGTGGTTTTCTGAAGTAGAATTAAACTGGAATTAACCAACAACAGTAACAACAGGCCTAGTGTGTACAACAATCTCTCAATGGTATTACTAACTTAAGCAGCTACTGAGTTTTATTTGTAAACTTTCAGCAAAGTTGAGTCGTGATTGACAGGGATGGAGAGTTTTTCCTCAAAAGTCTTCTGGGTTAGTGCTCACCTGGAGGTTAACAAACAAAAATAGCAAGGTTTTTTTTTTTCTTTCAAATTTTGGCACAAAATTTTAGGAGCAAGTTGTTACTTGACTACATCTATCCTTATACTTGACTGGTACTTTATTTTAACGAACCCGAAAGGATAAAAAAAGTAAGTCGGCGCTAGTTGAATTTGAACTCTGGGCGTAAGAGTCGGGAAAATACCGCTAAACATTTTGCCCGAAGCGCTAACGATTCTGCCACTTCGCCCACGTAATGTACAGGGAAATTTCTTGATGGTATTACTAACACAATCATCGACAAAAGCTATACTTATATATCTTTTATTTTTTATCTTTTACTTGTTGCATTCTTCAGACTGCGGCCATGCTGGGGCACCCAGTATCTATTTTCTTTTATCAGGTTGATACTTAGGTCTCTGTCTCTCTCCCCCACTCTCTCTCTCACTCTCTCTCTCTCTCTCTTTCTCTTTCTCTTTCTCTCAACACACACATACATATACATATTCTACAGGCTTCTTTCAGTTTCCATCTACCAAATCCACTCACAAGATTTTGGTTGATATATGTATAGATATATATATATATATATCTGTGTGTGTGTGTGTGTGTGTGTGTGTGTGTGTGTGTGTGTGTGTGTGTGTGTGTGTGTGTGTGTGTATGTGTGTGTTTGTCCATCCACCGTCGCTTGACAACCGATGTTGGTGTGTTTACGTCCTAGTAACTTAGCGGTTCGGCAAAAGAGACTAATAGAATAAGTCCTGGGGTCGATTTGTTCGACTAAAGGTTGTGCTCCAGCATGGCCGCAGTCAAATGACTGAACAATAAAAAGAACAGCAAATTTTCCGACTTTAATCCGAGTTCAAATGCTGCTGGGACTGACTTTGCTTTTCATCTTTTCGGGGCCCATTACATAAGTACCAGTTGAACACTGGGGTCGATATAATCGACTTAACCCTCACACGAAATTGCTGGCCCTGTGCCAAAATTTGAAACTAGTATTACTTGCATAAGAAGGCAGCAAACTGGCGGAATAGGTAGCACGCCGGACAAAATGCTTAGTGGCATTTCTTTCATTTACGTTCCGAGTTCAAATTCTGTTGAGGTCGACTATGTCTTTCATGCTCTTGGGTTCGATAAAATAAGCACCAGCTGAGCACTGGGGAGGGGGGTCGATGTAATCGATTTACACCCTTCTTTCTTGCTGGCTCGAACTTGCTGGCCTTGTGCCAAAATTTGAAATCGATTTTACTAACATAAGCAACCACAGAGTCAATACTTACATAGGCGAATATATTTGTAAAACCTCAGCAATGTTGACAAGGTCAGTAGCTGTCACCTACTTTGTCAGAAGCAGAAACTTTATAATTCTGTCACTCACCGTAATTACATCAATTCCACTAGCTATCCACTTTGCAGCAGACATCTGTATTGCTTCCTGCATTTAAGATTTCTGCTGCAACTACTACGCATTACGAAAATGACTTATCAAACTTATTAAACTTGCCTATCAAAGAAACAAGCCAATTCCTTCGAAATGCAAGTTACATACAGATAAAGAGTTGCACTTCTTTAGCTCTACGGAAGCTAGTACCTACCTCCTTCACTTATCCCCATTTGCATAGTTAGGGTTTGAGGTGGAGGTGAAGGGGGTGGTCCACTTCGGGTGACGCTTTTATGAGGGAACACTTTGGGGTCTGCTGTATGAGCTTGTATAGGCTTCAGAGCCCCGGGTGGTGGTCGAACGGCAAAATCAAGGGCTGTCCCGGGCGGCACACACTGTTGTATAAGCTTGTATAGGCTTGAGAGCCCCGAGTGACGCTTTTATGAGGGCACACTTGGGGTCTGCTGTATAAGCTTGTATAGGCTTCAGAGCCCCGGGTGGTGGTCGAGCGGAAAAATCAAGAGCTGCCCCGGGCGGCACACAGTGTAGCTACCCTATTACTGATCTCTCCCTACTTTTTATCCCTAATCGTCTTCCCTCCTCCTA
>NC_068983.1:6958418-6958966 GCF_001194135.2 Octopus bimaculoides | reverse complement strand
ATTAAATAAGTACCAGTAACGCACTGGGATCGATGTAATCGACTTAATCCGTTTGTCTGTCCTTGTTTGTCTCCTCTGTGTGTAGCCCCTTGTGGGCAACGGAGAAATAAAAATGTAGCGATAGGCGAAATACCGCTAAACATTTCGTCCAGCGAGCTAACGATATTACCAGCTCGCCGCCTTAAAAAAAGAGAACTAATAATAGTAATTATTTTTACTTTAGGCACAAAGCCTTGAAAAATTTGGGGGAAGGGGGCTGGTCGATTACATCGACCTCAGTGCGTAACTGGTACTTATTTAATCGATCCCGAAAGGATGAAAGGCAAAGTCGACCTCCGTGGAATTTGAATTCAGAACGTAGCAACGGGCGAAATACCGGTAAGCATTTTGTCCAGCACGCTAACGATTCTGCCAGCTCGCCGCATTAGAAAAAAAAAAAAATTAAAAAAAAATAATAATAATAATAATAATCCTTTCTACTATAGGCACGAGGCCTGAAATTTGTGGGAGGGGGCTAGTTTATCGACCCCCAGTGCGTAACTGGTACT
>NC_068983.1:6954259-6957650 GCF_001194135.2 Octopus bimaculoides | reverse complement strand
CTGTTTCAGTCATTAGACTGCGGCCATGCTAGGGCACCACCTTGAAGAATCGTAATTGAATGAATCGACCCCAGAACTTTTTTTTTTAAGCCTGGTACTTATTCTATTGATCTCTTTTGCTGAATTTTTAAGATACGGGGACGTAAACACACCAACATCGGTTGTCAAGCGATGGTGAGGGGACAGACACAGACACAAATATATACATATATATATATATATATACACGACACACACACGCACATACACATACACACACAAACACTGATACAAACACACACACACACACACACATGCAACGGGCTTCTTTCAGTTTCCGTCGACCAAATCCACTCACAAGGCTTTGGTCGGCCCGAGGCTGTGGCGGATGACACTTCCCTGCGGTTCCACGCAGTGGGACTAATCTTAGAAGCATGTAGTTTGGAAGTAAGCTTCTTACCATTCTGCGACGTCTGCGCTTGTTAATACACGAAATAATAATGTAACAATTGTACAGCCGTGCTCAATGGTGTAGCAAGAGTGTTCCGCCAAGGACAACATTTGGTTTTCCACCCCGCCACCATCCTGCCTTCTATACAGGCCTATGCAGCAATTCCCCACGGTGCCTCCCCCATAAAAAAACGACTCCCGGAGCAGACTTCCCCCATCGGTCACCGAGCTACACTACTAGTAGTGTTTTCATACCTGGACATTCCCCGTCTATGTTTGCCATTTCCATCAACAGCGTTTTTTCATTAACATCTATAACCATTTGTACCCGTCTTGCGGGCACATGAGCGCGCACGCACACACGCACACACGCACACACACACACACACACACACACACATTGCATATATTGAAAGAGATATACAACAAGCTTCTTTCAGTTTCTGTCTACCAAATCTACTTACAAGGCATTGGTAAGCCCGAGGCTATAGTAGAAGACACTTTCTCAAGGTGCCAGGTAGTGGGACTGAACTAGGAACCACATGGTTGGGTACCAATCTTCTTAACACACAGTCACGCCTGCATCTATAATTATTTTTTTTTTCTAACCGTGTAATCAAGAGCAGTGCTTCATATCCCTTCCATTTCCAGGGCTTCTGAGATTTTTATTTATTTATCTATTTATTTATTTTTTTATTTATTTGATTATTTATTTATTTTCGTTTACTTCTGGGTCTGGAAGAAAGAAGTAGGGACCCTACTAGACCGGTGAGGTTGATCTCGTTAATAATATTCCTCTTAAAGCTTGCTTAAATCAATACCTGTGAGAAAGATACGAGTATAGCCGAACTTCTAGACAGAGCTAACATTCAGGGCAGGAAAGACTGGACGTAGGGTTTATTGAGGGGCCTCGATGGGGTGGAGAGAGTGGTGGTGTATACTAATATGCATAATGAAAGGGGAACATTGTGGTGAGAGGCTATGAGAAACTTATCCTCGAACCGGAGACTTGGCACGATTCTTTGCAACAGAATGACTGTGTTCAAGGTATGCAAGGGTCATAGTGTTGCGTTATAAGGCACCTAATATTACAATTACACTATCTCACTTTTATCACAAATATTACGACCACAGTATCACATCTTTATCACCAATTTACGACCACATAAGGCAGCGAGCTGGCAGAATCGTTAAGATGGCGGGCAAAATGCTTAGCGGCATTTCGTCCGTCTTCACGTTCTATGTTCAAATTCCGCCGAGGTGGACTTTGTCTTTTATCCTTTCGGGGCCGATAAAGTAAGTACCAGTTAAGCACTGGTGTTGATGTAAGCGACTTATCCCCACCCCTGAAATTGCTGGACTCGTGTCAAAATTTGAAATCAGTATTACGACGACACTTTCACACCTTTATCATGAACACTACGACCACATTCATGCACATTAATCACAAACATTACGACCACTCTATCACACTTTTGTCACACGCTCACACATTTATCACAAATGTTACGACCACACTCCTGCACCTTTATCACAAACATCACAACTACACTTTCACTTCTTTATCGTAACTATCAAGACGGCGCCATCACACCCTCATCACCAATATTACGACCATACGATCACACCTTTATCGCAAACATTACGACCACACTATCACACCTTTATCACAAATATTACGACCACTTTATCATACCCTTATCACAAACATTACGACCACACTATCACACCTTTATCACAAATATTACGACCACACTATCAAACCTTTATCACAAATATTACGACCACACGCTCACACATTTATCACAAACCACACTATCACAACTACATGACCACACTATCACACCTTTATCACAAACAGTATGACCACACTATCACACCTTTATCACAAATATTACGACCACACTATCACACCATTATCACAAACTTTACGACCAAACTATCACACCTTTATCACAAATATTACGACCACACTCTCACACATTTATCACAAACCATATTCTCACAACTATATGACCACACTATCACACCTTTATCACAAATATTACGACCACACTATCACACCTTTATCATAAACATTACGACCACACTATCACACTTTTATCACAAATATTACGACCACACTATCACAACTCCATGACCCCACTATCACACCTTTATCACAAACATTACGACCACACGATCACACCTTTATCACAAATATTACGACCACACGCTCACACATTTATCACAAACCACACTATCCCACATTTATCACAAACCACACTATCACACCTTTATCACAAACATTATGACCACTCTTCACAATACTACATAGCAACCGAGGCTGTCTTTTACGACGATCATTATTTCAAAATCTATAGAAACCTCCACTTCACATAATTGAAAAGCATTATGTGAATATTTTCTTGGAAAAATCTTTGGTGGCACTGGACTTCCCTTTTACATCTACTCCACTATTTCTTCTCTAAGACTCTCCTTGTTTCTATGAAAATAACAATTTGACAGAGCGAGATTATCATACATAAAGGGAAGTGTTAATATTATAGAAAATTACTCGCTATTCAATATTCTCCTGGCTGAGAAATATACCAAATATACATTTTTTATGTTCTATATATATTTTCCAAATTTTATTTTTGACAATGTACAATTATTTTGTTATTCTGTTCCATGTCCTTCTGTTATTCACTTCCATGTACTTCTAGCAAAAAAAAAAAAAAAAAAAAAAAGCTAGTGTAATTTTCCCAAATCACGTCTGTATATCGGTTGGCTGGTTGGCTGGTTAGTTGGTTAGTTGGTATCTCAGTGCAACGATATTATATAGCAGATTGATAGATGTTTTTATTAGTCGCTGTATTGTTGCATTATCCAATATATGTATGTTGTATATGTATATGTATATTAAACATGCATACATATATAGATGTGTGTGCGTGCATATATATATATATATATATAT
>NC_068983.1:6950260-6953699 GCF_001194135.2 Octopus bimaculoides | reverse complement strand
TGTGTGTGTGTGTGTGTGTGTGTGTGTGTGTGTGTGTATATATGTATATGCACTTACACACACATATTTCTTTCATTGATAAATAATTTAATAAGTGCTCTCTTCCAGGGACGCTATATATAATTACATATAGTCGTGACTAGTTATATCATAAACGTACCGTACATACGACGTACATTTGCGTACATATATGCATGCAGTCACACATATCTGTACGCTTGCACGTCTCTGTGAATACATGTGTGTTTGTGTGTGTATATGTATGTGTGTTACAATAAGTATATTTGGTCTCATCTGGTTACAAATCAATTAATTCCATCTAATATTGATTAATTGAGACCACATAATGCAAGCAAACATTTCTCTAGCTTGCTATAGGAAATATTCATCGTGCTATTGTTTGAGAAATCTATAAATCACTCTCAATAGCTGCAGAATCCAGAAAAAGAAGAAGAAGAAGAAGGACACGTTTAAACAACTCTTCTTCAATGAATAATCAACACTAAGTACAGCTATCATTGAAGTCGATAACTACATCATTGAAGATCTTCTATTGTAACGAGGAGACTGTGGCTAAGGTGACAGTACCGCCATGTTAGTTGCTGCTGCTGCTGAATCTAATATGACGACTATTTTTGTTGCTGTTGTTGTTTAGGACCAGGGGAGACCTGATGTAGACTATCCCATGATCAGAGGGGTCCCATATACTCTTGTTCGTTGTTTAATTGGTTTTTTTTTGGGGGGGGGGTTATATTGAACGACGTTTCTTAATGTATTTTTCTCCTTTCCTTTCAAGGTAGTAGCGTGTGATTTGAGGGAGATTTGGCTACTATTTGTAGCTTGTCTACAATTTTAGCTCGGGGTCTCAAGCTAAGATGACAGTCACCATCTTAGTAACTGCTGTTGCAACTGATATGGCGGTTGCAGTTGCTGTTGTTGCTTAGCGCCATGGGAGACCAGATCCAGCGTACTCGATAATCAATGGAGTACAATATAGACATTACAATACTGTAATATAGACACTACAATACTGTTCTTTTAAGTAATTTTTTTCCAGGTTCACCGCGGACTACATTATCTAATATGTATCTTTTTCTCCTTTTTAACGTAGTAAAGTAAGATTTGAAGGAGATGTAGCTGCTATTTATAGCTTGTCGAGAATTTTGGAATCTAAAGGAAAACGAGATTTGTGGCACCGAAATGAAACGGTTGGGCGCAGCTGTTTCGGCGCTGATGATTTTGCACGGCTGACTGGACATAGAATCTGTTTTGACCACATTACTCTTTGGTACTGGAGGCAAACACAAATGCGCGCGCACACACACACACACACACACACACACACACACATGCAAACACATGTGCACGCAGACATATACACATACAAAGAGAGAGACAGAGAGAGAGAGAGAGAAAGAGAGAGAGAGAGAAAGAGAGAGATAGAGAAAGAGAGAGAGGGGGAGAAAGAACGAGAGAAAGATTAAAATGGCTGTCAAATAAGTCATCGTCGAATCATTGACGCCAAAATCGTTGATGAGAAACCCATGTGACACTTATTCTTGTTCATCACAGCGCGTGGTGCAGGCAGTGCTGCCCACATATGACTCCAAGAGTAGGTACAGAGCTTTATAATTCTATAGATGTTTGCTTTAAAAAGATAACTATTAACAAAAATTTTCTTACGCATAAAGAGACTGAACCCAAGATAGAAACTAAACAGCTGAATAGATTTGATCGCGTACCTTATCGTATGAATTCTGTAATTTTACTGGACTACTTCTTTTTCTCTGTTATTTCAAATCATATTTCAGTCGTCATTAAGTTGTGATGCCGCAATAAATGAAGTCTGCCTTTAATAGACGACGGTATGACGTTGTACTTGAGAGGTTTGCTTCGTAACCGCCTGATTACTGAGTCAAGACTACTGCACAGCATCAAGGGAAAGTTTCTTGTACAATAAACTCGAATTGACAAGAGCTGTATGAGGATTCTTTGGTAGATGGGAAGTATCTGTCGCGTATGTATGTTTCTCTTTGATTTTATTTCGGTTCTTCTTGATAGCGTTCAAGCCGGTCGCTAACAAAGTGACAAAACTTTCTGAGTTAAGAGAATTCCCGGTGTTTGTAAATATGTGGTTCAGTTCGTGTATTGGTTGAACTGTTGATGTACACATCCATGTGTGTGCCTCTATTTATCTAAAGAATCTCAGATGAAGAATCTTTGGAATGTCTTTCAAATCTTCACTATCCCGCAAATAGATTGAATTTGAAAGAGGCGCATCGGTTTCTTTAGCTCTTTCTTCGAAAACGCTAGGATTTCTAGTTTTTACTGTCGTAAATCTGTAGATTCATAGCTTAGGCGTGTGTTTTAGTCGTTAGGGAAGTCGGCTTATGATCGTAAGATTGCGAATTCGATACCTGACGGCACGTTGTGTCCTTGAGCGAGACATTTCATTTCACGTTGCTCCAGTCAACTGAGCTGGCAAAAATGAGTTGTGTCTGGATTTGAAAGGGCCATCCTTGTCGCAATCTGTAATACGCTGAACCTCCCTGAGAACTACGTTAAGGGTATAGGCGCCTGTGGAATACTGATCGGATCAACGGGAACACACATCGTGGTAACCGACACAGTGCCTGTAAGTGGGGTCACGATCTAAGGGGGTGTAAAATATGAACCAAGTTTCAAGGTCAAATTTTAATACTCAGAGAACGATACTTGAGTCTAAACATAGATCGCCATATTCATAAGACAGCAATTTTTTCTTTCTTCATCCCGCCATCTTTCCATCCATCTTTCAAAGATAAAATTGTAAATATTTTATTTCTGTTTATAGAATATAACTTCCAAATTTTAATGAAAATATTTTCATTGTATTTTCATTTTCTTGTCTTATTTTCAGATGATGTTTTGGTATAAATATAGTGGGGAAAAAAAAATCAAAACGTAATAGAAATGAAATTTCGGTATAATCCTCATTTTTAATGTTGATGTTGTTATTATTTTTGTTATTGTCTGATTCTGTCTTTTACACAAGATTATATCTTACAGCCATGAAGTAATACCGAGGTAAAATAAGTAGTGCAATCACTCATAATATTAGATGTGACAGTGAAGGAAATCGAGGTGTATATGAGTGAGTGTATATGTATGTAAGTGTGTATGTATGTATGAACGTATGTGTGTATGTATGTTTGTATGTATGCGTGCGTGAATGAATGCATGTATATATGTATTTATGTTTGTGTGTGTATATATATGTGTGTGTGTATATATATATATATATATATATATATATATATATATATATCATACATATATAGATAGATAGATAGATAGATAGATAGACAGACGGAGACATACAAACAAACAGGTAGATAAATAGACAGGTACACAGATAGACAGACAGACAGATAGATAGATAGATAGATAGATAGATAGA
>NC_068983.1:6949576-6950250 GCF_001194135.2 Octopus bimaculoides | reverse complement strand
ATACATACATACATACATACATACATACATACATGCACGCACACACACACACACACACACACACACACACACACACACACATATATGCTCGCATGCATGAATGTAAACCTGCATGAATGTAAGCCTGCATGTGCGTATACATGGTTGTATGCCCCTGAGAAGAAAATCCAGGTGATATTTGTATATGGCTGTGTTCCAGTGCCTTCTGTCTGTCTGTCTGTCTGTCTGTCTGTCTGTCTGTCTCTGTCTATCTGTCTGTCTGTCTGCCTGTCTGTCAGTCTCTCTCTATCTATCTATCTATCTATCTATCTACCTATCTATCTATCTCTCTTTCTCACATGCGCACGCATACACAAAGAGATAAACAAATATATAATGTACAGGTACAAGACATATTATATATATATGTGTGTGTGTGTGTGTTTTAATGTGTATACGTGTACGTACGTGGGCGTGTGTGCATGTTGGTATGTGTGGATGTGTGTGTTTATATATGTATGTGTATGCACGTATATGCGTATACATGTTTATATGTATATATGTATACACACAGAAATCGTATAGAGGATTAAACATTATATATTTATGTGTGAATGTGAGTGCGTATGTGTGTATGTGTATGTACATACACATATATATGTACATAAGTGTTTATACATGTTCATATATATATA
>NC_068983.1:6945411-6948357 GCF_001194135.2 Octopus bimaculoides | reverse complement strand
TATATATATTCTTTAATTCTTTTACTCTTTTATTTGTTTCAGTCATTTGACTGCGGCCATGCTAGAGCACCGCCTTTAGTCGAACAAGTCGACCTCCAGACTTATTATTTGTAAGCCTAGTACTTATTCTATCGGTCTCTTTTGCCGAACCGCTAAGTCACGGGGAACGTAAACACACCAACATCGGTTGTCAAGCGATGGTGGGGGGGAGGGGACAAACACACACACACAAACACACACACACACACACACACACACACACACACACACACTCACATACACACACACACACACACGCACTCACATAATACACACATACACACACATATTGTGTGTTTGTGCGTGTGTGTTTGTGCCTGCTTTCCTCTCGCCCCGCTTGACGTCCGGCATTGGTTTGTTTACGTCTCCGTAAATTAGCAGTTCGACCAAAGAGACATATAATAAATACCACCCATAAAAAGAAAAATCTAGGATTTGGTTTGTTCGAAATGGTAAGAAGAACTGATATTTTTCAAGACACCACAGAATCTTTCATTATAAATATGAGTATTTGAGAAGCGGGCCATCAATATATTTTGTATCCACGGTTTTGGGTTTGCTAGTTTGCTCTTTTGAACGTCTATTAGGTTTCAGTGACTGGATTGCGACCATACTGGTGTACTATCTTCTTTTTTTAAGGATTTAGTCAATCACATATACACCCTCCAGTATTTATTCATTTATTTTTTTTAAAGTTTGGCCCTTGTTTTATCGAGCTCTATTTATCGAACTACTTTGTCACAAGCGATAGCCTTTAGCACACACACACACACACGCACACGGACACACACGCACGCACACACACGCACATGCACACTCACACACGCATTATTGGTTAGTATCCTCTTATTTTATTGTCTTTTCGTCGACTGCAAATATAGTCGTTTGAATGCCCTTGCAGCTTGAGGCGTATCTGAAAACAAAGCCCTTGCTAAACAATTTGGGGTTTACTTGTTGTGGATGTTGAAACCATCAGCGAGACTAAGGTTTCCGACACCCAATCACTTAGTGACAAAATATAGTACATGTTGCTTTCCATGTAAAGCAAGGGGTCTCAACCGGGGTCGATATAAGATTTTTGGGGTCCACGGATGCAATATAGAAAATTAGGGATCAATGGTTATTTTTCAGGAGCCATGAAAGACTGTGCTTCAGACCAGTAAAATTTATGTGCAATAAATTGGTTTCTTCTACAATACAAAAATATTTTAACAATTTTTATGCAGTTTTTGGTATTTAATTATAAAAATACAATAGGATTTTTTTGAACATCGAATATCTATGAGGGTCCAACAAAATAAAATAGGAATCAAAGGGTTCATAGTTGTGAACCCCTGAAGTAAAAGATTACATTATCCGATATAGCATTCTGTTTTTGTATTCGAATTTTTTTAAAGATAGCAATGTGTAATCTGTTCGAGGTGTAGCTGTGCTGCTATTTTTAGCAGGATAAGCGACAAAAGAGAGACCGTCTCATTGGATCAAGAGGTTTCTCAACGAGATCGTAGAGTATTTTTGGAAACAATATCCATTTCAAAATTTCTGAATCACATTTTAAATGAGGTTTTGAAGTGTCTTTCCACTTATTTTTTTTTTTCATTACAGAATTATATTACGAGGGTGGAGAAGTAAGAAAAGAAAGAGAGAAAGAGAGGATTGTATAGTGAGAGAGTGAGAGAGGAGGAGGTGGGAAGAGAGATGTTGTATTTTCAGTGACCTTTTGTCCAAAGAAACAATAACAATACAACCCCCGCGTTATCAAACTAAATTTCAGCTCCTTCTATGATTTGATCTATCAGTGTTTTATTTGATTCTCTAACGCCTGATTTACTCAATTAATCTGAAAAGAGAAAGGAAAATATCATTCCCACATAAAGAGCGCAAGAAGCTAACCCGTTCTCTTTGCGTCTTTCATGTGTGAACTGGAAAATATCTTTATCCTCTTGTTTCAATAATGTTAAATCTATTTTGAATTATTTACTAATCTCTCTCTCCATCTGAACTTACTGTTATCTGCTTATATTTCGCTTCATCAGATCGAAGATGTATTCTTTGAGACTTAAGAGATTTACATTGACAAACAGGGGCGTATTGGACGGGACTGGGAAATACTCTGTATTATTATGGTTATTTCTGTAAGGTGGTGAGCTGGCACAATCGTTAGCGCGTCGAACAAAATGCTCAGCGGCATTTCTTCCAGCCCTTTTCATATTCTTAACTAAGGTTGACTTTGCTTTTCGTCCCATCGGGATCAATAAGATAAGGACCTGTTGATCACTGGCATCAATATAATCGATTAGCTTCCTCCTCCAAAATTTAAGACCTAGTGCCTATGGTAGAAAGAAAAAAATATCTATTTATTTATTCATTCATTTATTTATTTATTGGTAGAGCAGTAAGCTGGCAGAATCGTTAGCACGTCTGACAAAATGCTTTGGGACATATACTCCGACTCTCCACATTCTGAGTTCAAATTCCGCCGGGATTGACTTTGCCTTTCGTCCTTTTGGGGGTCGATCAAAAAAGTACCAGGCAATTAATTATTTCTAATTTAGGTACAAGACATAACATTTTGAGAGGAGGAGGTTAGTAGATGCCATCAACTCCAGTACTTGATTGGTACTTTATTTTATCGACCTCGAAAAGATGGAAAGCAAAGTTGACCTCGAAGAGATTTGAACTCAGACCCTAAGGAGCAGGAACGAATACCACAAACCACTTCTTTCCCAAACGTTCTAACAATTCTGCCATCAACCGCCTTCTGTTTGTCTGTCCTTCCTTCTTTCTTTCTTTCTTTCTCTTTCTTTCTTTTTTCTTTCTCTCTCTCTCTCTCTCTCTTCCTCTCTCTCTCTCTCTCTGATAATACCAACTTCTGTTTACTGTAGACATGAACTTCAAGAAAACCAT
>NC_068983.1:6939635-6942950 GCF_001194135.2 Octopus bimaculoides | reverse complement strand
ATAGACGAAGACGGGTGTGTAAACAACAAACAGACGTATTAGTTTAACGCTCGGGAAGTGAGAAAGTCTTTTACGTTTCGAGTCTACGCTCTTCGACAGAAAGGAACACAGAAATAAACAGGGAGAGAAAATTTAAAAGGTTTATTAGCTAGCAATCTATCATATATATATTTAAATACATACATACATATATACATATTTATGTGTATAAATTTATATATTCATACAGTCCAAAAATATAGATTACTCAGAGAACGAGTCGGTTCGAACTTTCTAGATTTTCTTGCAGTACTTTTAAAAGTCAGATGAGATGAGGAAAAGAAAAGAGGTGACCTGGTAGAGGTTGATAGTTTATTCCTCGGTCAACACATTATGCGTCATTTATTAAAATGAGTAGTTTTAAAGACAAATAATATCCCCACTACAGAAAAATGTACGCAAACATTTTTCACTACAATAAATAAATAAATGAATAAAAGGTTGTGTAATGCATGAAATAACGTTTAAAAATGAACATTTTAAATGAAAAAAATTCAGTGAACAAATGAAAGTTGAAATTATTTTATGTAAATTATTTATTTTTAATTTAATAACGAAACATTTTCATACAAAATACAAAGTACAAAGCAAGGTATAAAAAATATATATTTATTTGTTCATTCCGATGTCTTCTGTATCGTCTGCTGCACTGCTTGTGTATAGAAGACTTGTAGTTTCTACTTCATCTGCTGCATTGCTTGGACGCTTTTATTGCTTTCTTTAAATACTTTTGTATATCACTATGTTTATGGTATTAATTTATTTCTGATAAGATTATTCTACATCATGTACGCATTGCATAACGACTTGAAGAATAAAGCTACGGTTCTGTTATACAAATATAATAACCGTTTCAATGCATTTTTCTGCAGTGGCCTTAAGATATCTTTTCTTCAACTTTATCGTCTGCTTCACCAGTTACTTCTGAATAATTCTGTTCTTTCTTATCAGGAACTGTAATGCTTTAAACGAATTCTTGATCAGTGAAAATGGTTGCAACTTCAGAATCATATTCAGTGCGTATCTATTCTTCAATGTCAGCAGCGTGAAGTAAACATTGATAGAGATAATTAAATAATATCCATTAGTACTTGCACTACTTTATTTAGAATCCGTCATATCTTTGTCTTGATCACGCTCTATATCTGCGAGCAACACGCTTGGCTATAACTTTCGTCACGCTCTTAAAATTGTTTTAAGCTTGTCTGCATCCCATGCAGTAACGAATGAAGATACTGCATATTTAATCGTAAAACTGCGTTGAAATTCTGTAGAGGTGACATTTATATTTGCCATTTTAATCATAAAATCGCTTTAATCGTGACATTTAAACTTCTTAATGACTTCTTGATCCAGGGGTTGAATCAATGACGCTGCATTTGGTGTCATGCAGCATGTATAATTATTCCTGCAATCAAACATATTTTGGTTCATGCTGATGGGTCTCATAGCTGTCAAGAAATATTAGGTACTTTGCATTTACAGACTTTCCCATTATCCTAAAATTCTGATGAAGTGACGGAACAAAATTTTGAACGAAGCAGTCGGGAAATATGTCTTGCTCATCCAAACACTCTTAGGTCTTTTTTAGATCACTGGTAAGTGCACAATTCCATTAAAGGCCTATGGCATTTATGTTTACCCATCACGAAACGCCTATTTGATGCTGACCTGAAGAAAGGGCTAATCTCTCTTTATTATGCTTAACCCGTTTTATTTTGCTCTTGGGTTCTAGCCAAAGTTTTCGTGGCCAAACACATTCAGAAGCCCCACCACTTTCCTGTTTATCAGCATTATAAATTTGATCAGTTCTGAGATCATATTCAATTGCAATTTTTTTTTTCCAAATTTCACAATGTCACACTATATTTAACTAGAAAATTAAAACTTAGTGCGCATGCACAGCGAAGTTCAAGGTCAATTTGTGCCAAGCCGCTTTACTCTGTGTGCTTTAGCTTCGTTATTATGGTAACAGTCCGGATACTTATTGATCAAACCTCATGTGTGTACATATATATATATATACTGCTGAACCTTGGGAGGGCATTATGTCGGTAATAATAAACACACGCACTGGTTCGATCCTTTTATTGTCATTGTTAGTTAAAGGGTTAGTTACACCGTTAACCAATTTATCGATCAGCCGTTTTTTGCTAGTCTTTCAAACTCATATGTTAAACACTTTGGCCAAAAGAGTTAATCGTTCAAATGTTCAGTATTGTTAGTGCTGTCATTTCTTTCTTTCTTTTTTTTTTGTCATATAATTATTTCATCGCATTGTTGCAATCTCTCCAGTGACACGTCTCTCCACTTCCATTTCTCCATTTTTTTTAAACTTACGTTCCAGCGTTGGGATTTGTCCGAGATCTGTCTGAGATGAGTATGCGAGTGTGTGTATGTCTACATGTGTGTGTTTATACATAAGTGTGTGCATTCGTATATGAGTGTGTGTGTGTGTTTATACATAAGTGTGTGCATTCGTATATGAGTGTGTGTGTGTGTGTGTGTTTTTTTCAAATACTCACTATGTCCTTTTTCATATACATGAGATCGCGGTTTTGGTTTTCTCTTTGTTTCCTTCGCAAACGCACACCTTCATACATGTAACGTTTCTCTCAAAGACCGTCTTCTTTGTTTGATAAACGTTGAATAAATTGATATCTGTCTGTGCGTGAATATGAGCATGCGCATGCGTGCGCGTGTCCATGTGTGTATGGGGATGGGCATGTGTGTACGAGCGTGTGTACCTGTGTTTGCATGTACGTGTGTGTATGAGTGTGTGTATCTGTCTCAGTGTGTCTTTATGTGTGCGTGTGCGTGTGCGTCTGTGTGTGCTTGTGTGTATGTGTTTGCATTCATATGTGTATGAGTTCCTGCGTGTTTCTGTACGTGTGTACTTCTGTGTGCATGTTTCCGTGTGTCCGTGTGGGCGTGAGAGCATGTCTGTGTTCTTGTTTGTCTTTGCATGTGTGTGTGTGTCCGTTCGAGTGTGTGTGCGTACGTGTGTATGTGTGCGTCCACGGGTCTTTGTAAGGCCTCTACCTAGTGAGAGTATTTACTATTCAAAACCGGTCGTGTTTCGTTTACCAGGACCGACTCTCGTATCTGCCGTAGCGATGCGTCGTCCGGGTGTCTAGACAGGATTTCTATGCTAATTCGGTTCAGCACACCACCATGTTGTTCTTTGGCATGTTGATAGAGGATCAAGATTTGTCTTTGATCCCTGTATTCCCTTCAATGTTCATTTATACGTCCGGCTAAACTTCTCGCCGTTTC
>NC_068983.1:6938976-6939598 GCF_001194135.2 Octopus bimaculoides | reverse complement strand
TTTCACTTATGTATGCAGTCTTCCGGAAGACTGCATATGCAGGTGAAACAGCGAGAAGCTTGGAAGACTGCATACATAAGTGAAACGGCGAGAAGTTTAGCCGGACGTATAAATGAACATTGAAGGGAATACAGGGATCAAAGACAAATCTCGATACTATCCCAGCATGCCAAAGAACAACATGGTGGTGTGCTGAACCGAATTAGCATAGAAATCCTGTCTAGACACCCGGACGACGCATCGCTACGGCAGATACGAGAGTCGGTCTTCATAAAAGAAACACGACCGGTTTTGAATAGTAAATACTCTCACTAGGTAGAGGCCTTACAAAGACCAGTGGACGTACACACGCATACACACATAAGCACACACACATAGAAACGGACACGGACACACACACACACACGTGCATGCACGCACGCACGCATACATACACACATGCAAAGACAAACAAGGACACAGACGCCCACAAATGCTCTCACGCTCACACATAAACACACATACAATCACACACAGAAACATGCATACAGAAGTACACACGTACACAAACACACAGGAACTTTCAACGCACGAATTCACACCAAGAATCTTGCAAACCAAATACAAATACGAACTCTCTCTC
>NC_068983.1:6936834-6938919 GCF_001194135.2 Octopus bimaculoides | reverse complement strand
ATATATAATGTATGTATATGTGTATATATACATACATGTATACATTCATTCATACATACATACATACATACATACATACAGGTAGTAGAGGCCTGCATGGGTATGTTGCCCGGAAGCTTGAAGAAGACAATAGAAATGACACGAAGCGCAGTCTCTCTTGGACACAAGACCACTACATCACATCACTCTTCGAAGGCTATGCGTTTGAAATCCATGAACAGGAGATTGCCACAAAGTACCTGGTGAACAAGAGAGACATAACCCGATTGTAATCCCAAGATGCAATTGCATGTATAGGCTATGTCAGGTTTCTGTAGATGACATCACGCATGTGATTAGCAACTGTCCTAAAATGTCATCACGGTACTACCTACCTATGCGGCACGATGTTGTCGCTAAAACAATTTACAATACCATCTATAAGAAAGACTGCCCTGAAATAAACTTAGAAATTCCCTCTTTTATGGAATACATTAATAAATACCAACTCAAGGAATACTGGTGGAATATTCCCATCAAAACTTGTGTCAAATGTAAAAATAACAGGCCGGATATTGTTGTTTGGGACAGAGGGGTAAAGGTATGTACCATCATAGAGGTCAGCTGGCCTGCAGATATAAATATCTCTTTGAAAATCAATGAAAACGTGGATATCTATGGACAACTGCTTCGAAATCTCCAGCTTCTATATCTAGACTATGAATTCATATTCATACCAAAAATAATTGGAGCGCTAGGTTTTATAAGTAAATGCTTAAAGGAGAATCTGGATAAACTGGGATATTCAGAAAGAGAAATTGACCGGCTGATTCGTACATTATAAGTGCAATATGTGAGTGGAACAGTAAAAATATGCAAGACTTTTCTCAAGTTCCAAATGTGAATTTGTCTGTGTTAACAACTACATCCCAAAAATGGAGCCTTGTATCTTTGTTGGAAACCGGCTCCCTCCTCAGTGGAAGATTTATCATAATTAAAAAATAGAAGAGACATACATACATACTATTGACATGAAGTGTAACCCCTATTGGACTCGTGACCGTTACATCACGTTACATTTCGAAGGTTATATTTTTGTAACCCAGGAGTAGGAAATAGCTGCAAAATGCCTAATGAACAAAAGAGACAGTGAAGCCGTAAAACTCTCAAGATGCAACGGAAGATGTCGATAATGTCATTCTTCTGTGGAAGACGTTATTCCTGTGTTAGCAATGTATCAACTCCCATTGCGAAACGATGTCGTTTCTAAACGATATACAATGGCCGTCCGCATTGTATATCATCGTATGTCATTTTAGCCTAGAACAAAGACTGCCAAGGATAAATATAGACAACACCTCTGTTATTGAAGGTATTGAAACATATGAACATAAGGAATATTGATGGAACATTCCCATCAGAAGGTTTACAACGTGTGGACATAACAAACGTCTGGGACGGAAAAGCAAAAAAAAATCATGTTTAGTAGTTCTGCAGATCAGAAAATTGCTTTCAGAATCAGTGAGAAAGACTTTCGAAACCTGAGACTTCTCTCTCTCTCTCTCTCTCCTTATTTTAGATTCACAATAATTATCGGAGCACTTGGTTATGTTAGTGAATGTCAAATAGGGAAAAACAAAAACTCATAAGACTCAGACGATGAATATTCATGTATAAATATATAGATATTTATATATTAACAAAGCATACATACACATATATATATATATGTGTGTGTGTGTGTGTGTGTGTGTATGTGTGTGTGTGTGTGTATTGAATATATGTGAAGGCGCGTGGCTTAGTAGTTAGGCTCATGATCGTAAGGTCGTGAGTTCGATTCCCAGCGACGCGTTGTGTCCTTGAGCAAAACACTTTATTCCACGTTGCTCCAGTTCACTCAGCTGGCAAAAATGAGTAGGACCTGTATTGCAAAGGGCCGTCCTTGTCATAATCTGTGTCACGGTGAGTCTCCCTGAGATCTACGTTAGGGGTACACGTGTCTCTGGATTGCTCAGTCACTTCCACATTAATTTCACGAGCAAGCTGTTCCGTTGACCGGATCAGCTGGGACCCTCGTCGTCGTAAGCGACAGAGTGCTCCTATATT
>NC_068983.1:6926760-6931571 GCF_001194135.2 Octopus bimaculoides | reverse complement strand
TTGTTGTTGTTGTTGTTGTTGTTGTTATTTTAGTTGTTGCTGCCTTTCTTGTGTTCTTATGACATCTCGTTAAGCCCTCTTCCCATCGTTATCGCGGTTGTCATAATTGCTATTGAATCTGTTAACGATAAATTTTATCATGGGGGATCATCGCACACACATACATGCGCCCATGTACACACATATACGCTCACGTATCGCTCTCGCATGCGCCCACGCAGATGCGCGCAGATGCACACAGTACTCACAGATACACATTCGCACATACGTACAGCTTGAAGCTCATATATACATATATACATACATATAATATATACACGCACACACATACACACACATTCATACATATATGTATACTCGCACGCATACACACGTATACGCATAAATGACGCATACACATACTACATACATGCACGTGCGCGCTCACAGACATAAACGCACATTTACACACTCACTAACACACAACACTGTGCACACACACGCACTCACACGTGCTTCTCTTGCCGAAATATAAGATACCATAACAATAACGACCTCCGCATATGCAGTCATGATTCTTCTGTAGTTCAGTTCGAGCAGGAAGCCCTTTCAAAGTCTCAGTTCTCTGCAGCAATGACTCCAATGCCAAAACATAGGAGAGGAGAGAGAGAGGGGGGTATCCTTGATAGATGGAGCGCTGCCAAAGGGATGGCCGCCTATTTTGATTACTGAATAAATGCCGTTGTACGTTGTAGTTATCTAGAATCTGAAGACAGGGCCGAAACCGACTGGTCTTCACACAGACACCAGATAGTGATAGTCAAATCTGTCAAATTCTTTGGACTGATCCAAAACACCCTACAAAAGTCATATTTATTACCGACTCGCTCTATAATGTAATGCACGAGGTGAAGGCTGTCATGGATAAATCTGCCAGAGATGACACAAGTTCATGCTTCCCCAGCAACACAATCGTCAATCTCTTCGAGATCTTTACAAAAATCTTGAGCAGAGTTATTGGCCTCAAATTTTCTATCACATCTTCCTCGCTTGTACCCTTCTTCATCAGTGCCACTTCTCCCTGGCTATCTCGACTCGGAATGCTTCCAATCTGGCATGTGGAAATAGTGCTTGTTGGTCAGACCACGAAATCAAGGTGATCTGCGCATCGCACAGTAGTTCAGTATGCCCACTACTTAAATCAGTTCTTCGCAACACTTTACGTCTCAACAGAGACAATAAACCGTTGAAATAGGCACCAAAGCATCCTCCGTCTCCAGTTCGTAGTTCACCAAGAACAATTTGGCAAAGTGCTGCCGGTAAACTGCACTCCTCTGTTTGGAATCGGAGAACACGTGACCATCGGGGTTCGTCATAAATCGAATCCTGGATTTATTGTCACACAACGCTTCCACAACCCTTGCCATCACTGCTTCTGTTGATCTTGTAGAAGCTTTTAGTGCTAGTAGCAACAATGGTCTAAGGTACTCTGCTCTTTTCTCTCTCAGAGAGCAGAAATCCTTGAGGTAGTTTGCTTTGCCATTTTCAACATTATCCCTTCCATTATCGCGCGTATTTGTTCGGACTCTTCGGACTAGAAGTGATTCGAGATACCTGCTATATCTTGACGTGGCTCCAACACCTGAAATTTCAGAACTATAGTCATTATAATCTGTTGGAGGTGCTCCTCCACCATTGCCATATTCTTGGACTCGCGGCTGTGAGGTGGCACTCTGGAGATCCTATTTTCTTCGTACTTCTCCCCAAGTATAGTGGAATCGTAAACTCTTGGACTGTGCAAATGGTAGAAGCCACAGTATTGGATTCCATCGTGCTATATCATTCAGCAACATCAGCCCTAAGTTGTTTGCCTCTTGTTACGTATGCTACTGTAGACCGCATTTCCAGTGGGCATTTTTCTACACGGGCTGGCCTAGGATAGTTTTCTTTCTCTACTGATAAAGTATTTGTACAAACCACCCAGAAAAACTTTTTACCTGGATGCTTTGTACAATTTTCCAGTCTGGAAATTTCGTGTATCCTGAGAATGCAATACCGCATTCACGCCTTTATTCTTTTACATATTCTTCCTTGCTATTGAATGCTTCTTAATCCACTCGTTCCTGGCTGTAGCAGCAAACGAAGTTTCCGTTCTGGTATTATCGTCTTTGTTGTTGTTGATGGTGGTGGTGGTGGTGGCGGTGGTGTAGGCATCATTGATGTTGTTGTTGTCGTTGTTGTTGCTGCTGTTCTTGCTGTCGTCTGCGCCGTCGTTGCTGTTAATTTTTTTATCCCTTGAAAATTAGAAGCAGACGACAGTGATTTTCTCCTCTGACGTCGCCTGTCGTTGTCATAGTTATAACAGCAGTGTTCCTAGAAGGACAGTCGCTTGACATATTCATCGATCCGCTTCTCTCGCTCTCAGGTTCATATAAAAATTCTTTCACTCCCTCTACATTACATTCCTGAGAGTTTTAATATTATTATTTCTTCATAAATTCCCATGTTATCGTTTTCAAATAGAAACAGACAATTTTGCAAAACAAAATTTAAGACTGGACAAACCCATGCTTTTTTGGGAGGGTAAGCAAAACGAAAAGCTCCTCAAAGGAAACGGGCTTCTTTTATAGATAGGATCAGACCTCATTCATATTCTTTAGAATACGAATATATGATTTCTCTTGTTCTGTCACCGATTAGATTTTACGGCAAAGAAGCAATGTTGGGTCTTACAAAATTCTTCCAACTACTTCTGTTGTACTTGGATCTGTTTAAGTTGAAAAATTCCCTTTGTTCTAATTGTCTTAAAATTGAAGCAAGTCTTGCTTTAACACAATTACTAAATGAACGACTGAGAGAATTTGACTCTATGTAAAAGCAGCTACCTTTGTTGCTGTTACCAATGCTATTTTCAAAACTAGCTGTTAGACTGCTTGGAATAGTTTTATTCCATGTTAATTTAAATATTTTCTTTCTTTCCCTTTTTTTTGTTCATTTAGTTGCGTATTTTGTTTTAGCATTATATTCCGATTGCTATCGGAGTATTTTGTCGTGTACCGTTTGTATGTTGGATGGTCAGTTCGAATGTGAGAATGTCCCGCATGAAATTAAATAGGAAAATATTTACAAAACACAAAACTTCTTTGTTTTGTATCAAGGGTATGTTTTCCGCAATTAATTAGTTCTTTTTATTAAACGCGGCAAAGAAAATGTTATTCAATTATGCTATAACTATAGACTGGCTTCGCAACGAAATGAAAAGATATCTGTATACCACCATCACCACCACCACCACCAACAACAACAACAACAATAGCAACAATGATTACAAAAATTATTTCATTTATTTTGCCACTATGAGTAATTACATACAAATTCATTTATATAATTACTGAATCGTTAAAATTTGTGGGCTCGGGTGGGGTATTTTCAAAACTGCGTGGTGAAGAACAAAACAAAGTTATAAAAACGAGAGTAGTGGGTCAGAACCTTGTATAAAGGAAAACTTGGGGAATATTTGTTAAAATAAGGACATATATAAGTCAGTATACAGAAAACAATATCACGATTGTATATGCACACATACACATGTACACGTAGACACATACATACACACATATATTAATAGTCTTTTACAAAAGGTACATACATAAATGCTAACGGTTGGCTATCCACACAGACAGGTAGGAACAATCGATTGGATCTGGTTAAAAGATACCAATCTCTACCCGCCTACTATTGATCATGTTGTTGTGCACTCGAAAATACTCCTAACACCGCTAGCATTTTTTTGTCTGGAACGAAACAAAAAAAAAAAAGATGAAATCCAACGTCTACCGGATTATCCTACTTTTCTTTTGTGATAATATTCTGGTTTGTACAATCGTCAGAGCGTCGGATAAAATGCTTTGTAGCGTTTTTTTCTGGTTGTTTATAAATTTTGAGCTCGAATCCTGCCGAAGTCAACTTTGTTTTTCATCTCTCCGGAGTCGATAAATTAATTACGAGTTAGGTACTGAGTTCGGTGGTAGCGATTTATCCTCTCTCACGAGATTTCAAGCCTTGCACCTATATTAGAAAAATTATTATTATTATTATTATTATTATTATTATTATTATTATTATTACTATTGACACTGACTTATGTATATACTCATTATACGCTCTGGTAGATTTGAACGTGAATATGCTAATCGGTGTTGTATTCGTCACAAGCGAACAACTTTTCCTTTACGATGAATACGTGTTCATAACGCATTTATTAGCGCAAGAGACTTTAGGACATTAACGTTTCGCGTTGTTCTATTTCATCAGCCATAAGTACTAGGACGCACGAATCGAGTCAATAGCTTTATTTACAATTTCATCTAACCACATGGTCTAGTGGTTAGAGCAGTGGAGGGATCGCGGGGTCGAATCTCAGACCGGACGATGTGTGCGTTTATGAGTGAAACACCTAAGCTCCACGCGCTCCGGCAGAAAGTAATGGTGAACTTCTGCTGATTCTTTCGCCACAACTTTCTCTCACTCTTTCCTTCCGCATCTAGCAGCTCACCTGCGACGGACCGGCGTCCCGTCTAGGTGGGGAGCCTATGCGCCAATAAAATCGGGAAACCGGCCGTAATGAGCCAGGCATGGATCGAGAAGGAACAAAATAATAATAATAATAATAATAATAATAATAATAATAATAATAATGATTCAATTTGTAATCTAAATTTTTACCCCGACCTGAATCAAGTGAAGCCGTGTGTTTGTGTAAGAAAAATCATTTTCAAACCGAAAATTATGCTATTAAAATGAATTACCGTTTACATAACTCTTTTTTTTTT
>NC_068983.1:6924012-6925707 GCF_001194135.2 Octopus bimaculoides | reverse complement strand
TTTTCCAAAACTCCTCTCTCCACCCTCTCGGAAAAATTGTTTCTCATAAATCTCTATATACTCTGAAGCCACAACATCTAAGCGGTGTTTGTAGAAAATTTTGTAGAAAATTTTGTAGAAAATTTTGTTAAAAAATATCCATTTTTCTGGATGTTATGAGGCAAAAAATCAGGGGCGTATCCATCTGTAGTAATGCCCTTACGAGTTTTTCATTCATCGTTTGCAACGTTCTCTCTCCCCCTCTTTATCTCTCACACACACTACAAAGTTTACAGATGGGCTGCTGAATTGTAATCTCTATGTTGCTTTGAGGGGAAATTAATACTTGACAAATTGCCTCTCCCTCTGTTGTTGGACTACCATGATGTTTGTTTAAAAGACAGAGATTATGACTGTGATAAAACAATGAAAGCAATATTTACTAAGCAAGTGAGCACTATTACACAAAGAAATACTTAGACTAAAATATAAAAATTATTAGAACTGAGAATCATATGTGAAAAACATCTATCAAGAGAGCAGCAGAAAGACGCCAGGAGTGCAGTCTTTCGGCTAGTGCATG
The DNA here is from genome assembly GCF_001194135.2 of Octopus bimaculoides. Taxonomy (NCBI): domain Eukaryota; kingdom Metazoa; phylum Mollusca; class Cephalopoda; order Octopoda; family Octopodidae; genus Octopus; species Octopus bimaculoides. Next base: position 6,925,145 of record NC_068983.1, on the reverse strand, counting down.
TGTGTATGTGTGTGTGTGTGTGTGTGTGTGTGTGTGTGTGTATAGTCGAGTTTCTGCACAGTTTCTGCTTGCCAACTTCACTCACAAGGCATTGGTCGGCCCGGAGCCTATAGTAGAAAACAACTGCCCAATGCGCCACGCAGTGGGACAGAGCCCAAAAGCATACAGTTACAAATCGAGCTTCCAGCAACTTAACCACACAGCCATACCAGGGCCTCTGAATATATACACAACCCATCGACAATAATACTACCAGGTATTGCACGCATATAGCAAATTTCTTTCAATGCAAGAAGAAGCACAAAAATCGCCAATCATGAAACTGCGCATGCGCAAGGCACACAGAACTGAGATCAGCACGCGATAAATGTTAGAAAACTCAAAAGTATGTTGTTGTTGTTGTTTTTTCTTTTATATGTATTTTATAAAATTTTTAATTGAAAAGGAATCGAATTATATTGCAGAGAAATTAAAGAAATTGTTCATTTGTAAACCTGTTTCAAAGTGGTATTATGTCTTTCAGAAGATCTCTCTCTCTCTCTCTCTCTCTCTCTCTCTCTCTCTCTCTCTCTCTTAGCCTCATTCTCTCCCTCTCTTAGCCTCATTCTTTCTTAACCTCACTCTGTCTTAGCCACCCCCTCTCTCTCTCTCTCTCTCCCTCTCTCTTAGCCTTTTTCAAAATAGTATTATGTCTTTCAGAAGATCTCGCTCTTTCTCCCTCTCTCTCTTTCTCCCTTTCTCTCTCTTTCTCGCTCTCTCTCTTTCTCCCTCTCTCTCTTAACCTCATTCTCTCTTAGTCTCACCCTCTCTTAGCCTCACTCTCTATTAACCTCACTCTCTCTTAGCTTCTCTCTCTCTCTCTCTCTCTCTCTCTCTCTCTCTGCCTCTCTCTATTTCTCTCTGCCTCTTCCTCTGTTACTCTCTATCCCACTGTCTCTTCCTCTCTTTCTTTGTGACCTCCCTCTCTCTCTTTCTCTCTCTCTCTCTCTCTCTCTCTTGCATGCTTATTCAAACCCATATATATAGAAATACATATATACATACATACTTACATACATTCATTTATTCATTCATTCATGCATACATACATACATGCATACATACATACCATATATACACACACACACACACAC
>NC_068983.1:6922900-6923792 GCF_001194135.2 Octopus bimaculoides | reverse complement strand
TATATATATATATATATATATATATATATGCACACCTTCAAAAGCATTCATATGTATTCATATATATACAGACACATACATGAGCATACATATACACGCTGACATAAATATGTGTGTGTACGTATGTATATATGTATGTAACGTAAATATATACACAGACATATAAATACACACGTACGCACATAGTACAGCCATACATAACATACATATTCATTCATGTATACATACGTATGTACTTATGCACACACACACAAAGATACACACACAATTTATGCGTATCTGTATTAATATATATATGTGTGTGTATGTCTATGTGTACACGTACATATTCACACTCGCACACACATACATACATACATACATCTATACTCCCACACACACACACACAGAAAGATGGTCTCTTTTTTTAATGTGTTCCGTTGCTCCACTTCTCGACATCAGCCGAAAAAAAAAATGAGTCACAGAGGAGAAATAACGAAAAGGCTGAAAAAGCTGGCATTCGTGAAAATTGCAAATGGAAGTACCATTACTCACTTCTCTGACAGACATCAAAACCATAGAGCTGCAGCCGGTGCAGTTGATGCTGCTGCTGCTGTTGATGATGATGAAGATGATAATGATGATGATGATGCTATTGGTTGTTGAGTGCGAGTATAATTGTGAGTGATAACTCAAAATGAATAATAAATAAATAAATAAATAAAGATGATATAATCAATTTTCTCTTTTGAGTGTATTGTTTCTGATGACTTTGTGCCAATTTAAGAAATCAGTTTATAATAATAATAACAATCCTTTCTATTATAGGCACAAAGCCTGGAATTTAGGGTGAGGGGACCAGTCAATTACATCGACCCCACTGGTATTTAATATATCGACTCCGAAAGGATGA
>NC_068983.1:6920094-6921033 GCF_001194135.2 Octopus bimaculoides | reverse complement strand
TTTGTAAGCCTAGTACTTATTCTATCGGTCTCTTTTTGCCGAACCGCTAAGTTACGGGGACGTAAACACACCAGCATCGGTTGTCAAGCGATGGTGGGGGGACAAACACAGACACAGACACACACACACATATATATATATATATATATATATATATACATATATACGACGGGCTTCTTTCAGTTTCTGTCTACCGAATCCACTCACAAGGCTTTGGTCGGCCCGAGGCTATAATAGAAGACACTTGCCCAAGGTGCCACGCAGTGGGACTGAACCCAGAACCATGTCGTTGGTAAGCAAGCTACTTACCACACAGCCACTCTTGTTAAAAGAAATTTTTATTGATTTATTTAGTTTGTACATAAATCGTGAAACTAGTGTTGTATTGACCACAGTAACTAATAAAATAGACTTCATCTCTCTCGCTCGCCTTACATCATTTTCGTACCAAGGAGAAAAGTCCGTTTGCTTTTTTATTTTTTTTCATTTTAAAAACAACGGCCATTCAACCCGTTGGAATTCCGGCTTTAACTACTCTTTAACTATTCTTTCTCCCAAGAGAGTCTAGACATGTAGAGAAGGTATAAGCTGTATAGTAAGATCCCCCACCTCCGTCGGCGCCGATAGAAAGAAGGAAAAACTGAAATTAATTGTATTTATATAAGTTGGAAAACTTGATGTAGGTCAGAGAACAATGAAAAGCAGTGAGTTTATCTTTCCCGAACTGTATTTAACCCGAGAATGTTAACGCAATTGAACCTAAGTGTGAGAGCTGACTCTCATAAATATCTAAGGCCGAGAACAATAAGAAACGGAGTTGTTGAAAGATGCAGATTCGGTTTCAAATCCTGGTTTAGAATCTAGGAAGCTAATCGTTACTCACACGTGCACGCACGCACGCACACACTCACACATGTATTTATATATATATATATATAT
>NC_068983.1:6915516-6919469 GCF_001194135.2 Octopus bimaculoides | reverse complement strand
CAAATACCCAAAATTTCAAGGAGTTCCTGCCTTAAAAACAGGAACAACACCAACGTTATTTTGTGTTCTTTGCTACATTGGTTTCTATTAACCCATTTATTCTATCCGAAGAATTATTATTCATTAAGATAGAAGAAATACATATAATTAAATATATATATATATATATATATATAATGGCCGGATAACTGAAGAGATGGCGGCGTGGGTTCCCACCCCGGCATCCGGAACTCGGAGTTTTATTATAGCTACCGAATAAGTGTCACATATTTTTACAGATAAATTCCTCTATTTACATAATATCGAGGTCTCTTTCTTTTGTTATCCTTTCCATCAATATATATATATATATATATATATATATATATATATATATATATATATATATATATATATATATATATATATATGCACACACACACACATATGCGCGTACGTATATAAGCGTTTGTTTCTCTGTGCATGTGCTTGTCCCCCACTCACCGCCACCGTCTGATAACTGGTGGTATCAGTTTCTTTTTACGTCTTCATCACTTAGCGGTTCCCCGTAAGAAACCGATAAAATGACAATCAGACCTTCAGTAGCATAGTTGCCGGAGTTGAATTGCTTCGACTATACACTTCAAGGTGGCGCCCCAGCATGACCGCAGTCCAATGACTGGAAGAAGTAAACGATAAACACACCGAGATTTTACATGGTAGTTCAACCTATGAGAAATAACAGCCGAACGTCCCTCATATCACATTTTATAGTCTTATTAAAAAGAATCAGGCGGGAAAATAACGGCAACAACATATGTCGAAGCTGACTCATGAAATCCTCTTCTTTAGTTCAAGGTTTTTAGATTCCTGAATTAAAAATCTCAGCTAATATTCGTTGAGGATTGGTGTACTATGGTTTCTGAACTGAGGGTGATGTAATAAATATTCTAACATTTGTACGAAGTTTCAGATTTTTTAAGGAAGTCGTAGAAATGGTAAATAAATTGTGGTGTTCATGAGTAAACGTGAATAGGATCTGAAAAGCAACTTAAAAAAATAAAAGCAAACAAGTCCGGTTTGTTAAGAATGCAAACCCCAATATCTTCGTCATTGTAAATACACCAAAGTAATAAAATTACTTGCCGACACACAGGGTTTTTTCTGACTTATAGATTTAAGGAAAATATAATTGTTTGAAGTTCGTCTCTTACCCTAGGCGTTAATGACCTAATCGAATTAAAATAGCTTCAACCGGAAACCAAAACACAGCCATACACTCCTTGATATAAGCAGAACATCACATGAGACGATGAGATTGTAAAATTTTCGGCAACAACCATTACAACTTTTCTAAGCAATTTTGTTGAATTTCTTTTTTCAAAAAGCCATTGAAATGGAGATTAATTCTTAAGAAAACGAAAATTATACCCAGTCGTTTTTTTCAGACTTCTTTGAGAAGCAGCCAACTTCCGGCTGCAATTTGTTTTATGTAAATAGGACACGACTGTGTCTGTTTTAACCTCATAAGCAGTAGTTTGCTATTTTAAATTTATTACAATTGCATGTTATACGGAATCTGTAATGCTAGATTTCTCAACTCGGAAATTTCCCAGACGTTACAAGTGATTCTTCTATTTTTATTTTTATTTTATTATTTTTTGTTTATCATTCCGCGGTACATTTACATAATTTTTAAAAAAGTCAGGAAATTGTTAAAGAATAAAATTTCTCTTGAAAATTTTGTTGCAAACTTCCACAGTTTTAATCAATACACTTAAAGCCTCTACAGTCTTTTGACGTCCTAGAAATAACAGCCAAATCTCCAAATAACTCGAACTACCGAAAGATCCCCTACGTGGCTGCACGACTTATTACAAATAACAATTAAATCTTCCTCACATCAATCAAACTAACCCATGGAACACCTACATGGACAGTGATCTACTAGAAATAGCAACTAAATATCCCTCAATTTACAGTCTTCTATCTTAAACCCATTACCTACCAGTGATCTCATATGAGATCACATAAAAATTACAAATTTCGTAATTATCTGTCAATATTTACATATATCTAACCTTTTTGCTATATCTACTAGGTATATTTCTCTGATATTCAAATGAGGTTTGATAATTTTTCACCCAATATCTCGCTTATTTCTATTTAAAATGTTATTTTGATCATTCCAGTTAATAGAATTATGGGAGGTAATGGGTTAACACTTCGCCTGTCAAGCCCATTTTAATCCATATTGAGAAAATAGTGTGAGGAGTCGCCGATGACTCCCACGGAAGGGGAATTGTTAAATAAAGTGGTGGATATATTGGTCGTGTATATCCATGATGAGGTTTTCATGAAGTGTATCACAAATGACCTCCAGCGAAGTATTGCAATACGCATGCGTGTCTCTTTAATGACATCAGTGACTGCAAGGAAATTGTCATACTGTCTTCACTTTCGTTGGATACTTTTTTCACGAGATATTCTAAATAGTTTATAACATACAAGTATAAGTGCCATCAAGACTTGCGTCGAAATTTTCGGCAAATGTCGAAGCAGTAGATCCGTAAAAAAAAAACATCAATTTTACCATGGCACGAAAGAAGCTTCTTTAAAAGTCAACTGGTAGCATGGAATTCAAGATGGCACTGAAATCATCAAGAATCGCCCACGCTTTCGCTCGACGAAGCTTAACATCCTTTCTATGTGAGTTTGTATATAAAACGAGTCAATAGATTTAGAGAATGTTATGAAACGTCCTGAATATGGCGGATGCAGTCAGCTTTTGAGGTATTGATATCTAATATCTGCTGTCGCTTTCTCGAAGTCATGTTGCAAGAGCCTAGCTTCTGAGGAGGTTTCTGCTATATTGCTCTGTTAGCAGAGACAACACTCAAAGATGCAGTTTATGCTAAATCTGTGAGCATAATTTACGTCTTTTAAGTGATGAGGGTTTTCTGAGAGTGAAGCTTACTTTTTATTTTTGTCAACTGAAGTACGAAGGACGTAGTTCAGATAGATGGCAAATAGAAATGGTGCAATCGCATCTCCTTGTAAAATGCCTCCACTGATGTTGAAGAGGGTGCTTCCATCGGCTGATCACACTTTAGCTCTTGTGTTCTTGGAGAGCGTCATTACTGCTGATACTGCTTCTAGGTGTACTCTGAATAGATGAAGAATTTGCTCCATTTTACCTCGGTCAGAGCAGAAAACTTTCGTGAAGTCTACAAACGGCAAAATAGCAAGTAGATTTTTAACCTTGACTCCCTCTACAATTATTAAGCTCTGACCAACAAATGACCGGCGTTTCATAAACCAATTGTGTTGTTTTTGTTTTTGCAAGACCATGAGTTCTGACTTTAAACAGTTCAGCAACAATAAATTTGTTTCGAAATAATACATTTCTAAATCTCTCAGAGAGATTTATGCAGTAGTGATACGATGAAGTAGTTGTATGCTGTCAACTTAATGTGACAGTCACATGAAGGGAATAATACTACTGTTGGTTAGACCTAGGAAGCTGTACCGCTTCCTGTCGGCCTTGACACATTTCCTGTGTCCTTATGTTTACAAGGGGAAGATAATAAATTATCGCTGTAAAGTTTTTGTTGTATTTTGCTATTATCGCTGTAAAGGTAAGACGGCTGGGTGGAGGTGCTTGTCTCCCCCTTGTAAACATAAGGACACAGGAAATGTGTCAAGGCCGACAGGAAGCGGTGCAGCCTCCTAGGTCTAACCAACAGTAGTATTATTCCCTTCAGGGGACTGTCACATTAAGTTGACAGCATACAACTACTTCAATAAATTTGTTGTAACTCTTTTACTTGTTTCAGTCATTTTGACTGCGGCCATGCTGGAGCACCGCCTTTAGTCGAGAAAATCGACCCCAGGACTTATTCTTTGTAAGCCTAGTACTTATTCTATCGGTCTCTTTTTGCCGAACCGCTAAGTTACGGGGACGTAAACACACC
>NC_068983.1:6911820-6915245 GCF_001194135.2 Octopus bimaculoides | reverse complement strand
TATATATATACATATATATGACGGGCTTCTTTCAGTTTCTGTCTACCAAATCCACTCACAAGGCTTTGGTCGGCCCGAGGCTATAGTAGAAGACACTTGCCCAAGGTGCCACGCAGTGGGACTGAACCCAGAACCATATGGTTGGTAAGCAGCCACAAGGAAATAATTTTATTCTCAAACGCAGAATAATGCTAATGATATAGCATGAACAGGATAAACTACCCATATTTTGCAGAAATATGGGTAGTTTTTGTTGTAAGGTTTTGCTATTATCGCTGTAAAAGTAATACCGCTGCATGTTTTAGCCTTACCTCTGTGAATGGGAAACGACAACTTTCTGTCTACGTCATAATTAGATTTTTAATATATACTGCTTTGGAAAACTGAAGGAGAGTATCAAGAAAAATGTCACTGAATGCGTTTCTATTCCAGACTTTCTGAGATGTATTATCAAGGCCAGCTGACTTCATCTTTTTCATCAATTTGTGTGCTTCAGTGAATTCTCTTAATATGAAATCACTGTTTGATGTGAAGATCATATTTAATAGCAATTTCTGTGTTTTATCTTTAACTGTTGAGGAATTACCGAGTTTCTGAAATCGTTTTTCCACCTGTTTAGTCTTGAAGTTCTTGCAGACTTGTGGTTTTTAGATTAGATTTGCTCATACTTTCCCGACCACTAACTTCACTGGCATTTTACCTTGCCAGCAAGAAGTATTTACGTTCTATCGAAGTGTAAAACCTTGACGAACCGAGCTCGATTCTCACCTGGGGGGAAAATTTCAGGTTTTCCATTCTTTTCACAAAGGTTGAGGTGGCAGTCTCCCGAGAGAACTTTTTTTTTTGTTATTGTCTCTCTTTTTCTTTTTTTAAATGCCGATACTATCTGTTGGTTGCAACAACTGACAGAAGCACCGCAGTTTTTTGGGGGGGTGGGGGTGGGGACGATGTGGTAGTGAAGCGGTTCAAAAACTGAATCAAAAAGAGAGTTGAGGTGGGACTGGGCGCACTTCTACACCGCCCATAATTTTAAGAGATTAATGGCGGTATTTTATTCAATTTCACACTAAGCAGCAGCAGCAGAAAGAGTAGTAGTGGTGGTAGTGGTGGTGGTGGTAGCGGCGGCAGCGGCGGCAGCGATAGCAGCAGTAGTAGTAGTAGCAGCAGCAGTAGTGCTGCTGATGCTGGTTGTAGTGATGGCGGTGGTAGTAGTAGTAGTAGTAGTAGTAGGATTGGTGGTAATAGTAGTAGTACTAATAGTATGGTAGTAGTGTTGGTAGTAGCAATAGTTGTAGTATTGGTAGTGGTGGTGGTGCTAGCAAAGGTGCTGGTGGTAGTAGTAGTAGTAGTAGTAGGGTTTATTCCCCTGCCTCATCAACCCTGAAGGAGCCCAGCAGACAGCAGACCCTTGACCAAAAGTGTTCCAAGCGTTCCTGTCCTTTCAGCTGTACCTTGGAGTTACATTACAATAAGGTGTAATTCGATGTAGAATAAGCTGCTATTTCTAGCAAGTCACGTTACCACCAAGGGACACCCTCGTCCGTTATCGCTACCGCTGGTGCTACTTGCATTGTTACAGCTTATATTCACTGCGTTTCCATCCCTCCACCTGTCCAGCCGTCTACCCGGCCACACGTTCACTTAACCACGCACCCACCCGTCTACTCTTCCATCCATCCATCCACCCTTTTATGCAGCGTTTTCATAATTTCAAAGAACAGGAAGCGGATGAAGAACGAACTTTCCAAGAAAATTATATGATAGATGTAATTCTATGCAACATTAAAGAACAGTTACACTTACAAATGCATACATACATACATACATACATACATACATACATACATACATACATGCACGCACACACACACACACACACCCACACACACACACACACACACATACATACATACATACATACATACATACATACATACACACACACACACATACATACATACATACATACATACATACATACATACATACATACATAAATCCATGCATACATACATATCGGGTCAGTCGGGTAATTATGAAGTTTGCTTTCCTACCACTCGATTCAGAGTTCGATTTCACTGTGCAGCAGCTCGAGCAAGAATCTTCAATGAACCATCCATCCATCCATCCATCCATCCATCCATCCATTCACCCATCTATTTATCTATCTATCTATCTATTTATCTATCTATCTATCTATCTATCTATCTATCTATCTATCTATCTATCTATCTATCTGTCTGTCTGTCTGTCTGTCTACCTGTCTAAACCAAGTTAACATTACTCAATACTTGTTATAGAACACATATTTATTAACAGTGACAAAGACATTTACAGCGACTTAGAAGTTTCGGTTTATTGCCGTCATCAGACTGTAATTTGCTTTAGTTCTTTCTGGCTTTGGATAGAGTTTGGCAGCTTGCTTTTTGGTAGGTGAAGTAATGATAATTTGGTGTAATGTACTTAGACAGGGGAAGCAGTTGTGTAGAAAAACGGCAATGGATGAGAAAAGTAGGTCTTTTTATAGGGTGTGGGTTGACAGAAATATTTGATGAAGGAATTTTGTTATTGTTTAGGGTTCAGTCAGGCTGGAGAAACTCAGGCAACAAGTCAATTAAATTTATCAAATTAAATTAATTAACAAGCAACAATAGACTGCGCTTTATTGCAGGGAAAGTTGTTAATTTACGGTATCAATGGGAACGCTTTCAGATTTAAAAATTCATCGTCGGATATGTTGTTTGTAAATTTGTTATGACTTCGAAAACCGAGCAACCGGATACGTTTCCTGTTCGGAGTAAGAGTATATAGCATTCTCAGTCGTTATATTTCTGTAGAAACAGTGTAAGCTGCGGCTTAAAGATTTTTTAGGATTGAGAAGACATTAAATCCACAATGGCAGGCGTGGTGGTGTGGTAAGAAGCTTGCTTTTCAACCACTTGATTCCGGATTCAGTCCCATTGCGTGAGACTACGGGCAAGTGTCTTCTTCTATAGCCTCGGGTCGACCAAAGCCTTGTGAGTGGATTTGGTAGACGGAAAATGAAAGAAGCAGGTCGTGTATGTGTGTATGTGTGTGTGTGTGCGTGCGTGTGTGTGAGTGTATTTGTGTGCTAGTGTCTGTTTGTCCCCATCACCATCACTTAACAACTGATGTTGGTGTGTTTATGTCCCCGTAACTTAGCGTAACATACATACATACACATGAATGGATGCATATATATGTATGTATATATGTATGTATATAACTTTACATGTGTATGTGAGTATGTGTGTGTGTGTCTGTCTGTGTTTGTCCCCCCCCCCCAACATCACTTGACAACCGATGCTGGTGTGTTTAACTTCCCCGTAACTTAGCGGTTCGGCATAAGAGAGCGATGGAATAAGTACTAGGCTTACAAAAAATAAGTCCTGGGGTCGATTTGC
>NC_068983.1:6907429-6909929 GCF_001194135.2 Octopus bimaculoides | reverse complement strand
CTGACGTTATTACTGTTATTTCTTTATTTTCTGCAAACAAAGTGCACAAAAAAGCTACACGTTTGTATTATGTTATATATACAATAATAATAAAGGACGTTACCGTATATATGTTTACAAACCAATGATGTTATATAGACCTCCTTGACTCCTAGAGAAAGGGTGCGTATTATACACAAGGTTTAGGTTTTTTAGAGGTACAGCCACCTAAAAATCCCCTGCGTATTATACTCAAGGGCGGACTATACACGAGGATTTACGGTATGTATGTATGTATGTATGCATGCATGTATGTATGTATGTATGTATGTATGTATGTATGTATGTATGTATGTATGTTCTCTTTCTTTTTTTTTTATTCAGAGTAAATTTTGATCGGTCATCTACTTGTTGGCAAGGTTATGCCGAAAAATATCCTATTTTGCTCATCATCCTTTAAATCTTAAGGTCGGGAAGATTTTTATAATCCTAGATAACGGGGTCATTTGTGGCATATGAATTAAGGATTTGCGTTCTCCTCATAAGGTCCCAAGTTCGGCCATACTTTGCTTCATGCGGGTTGGTATGTATCCCGCTGCTCCAATAATAATAAGTACAAGGCTGAAAGTGTATCTTCAGTAAGGGTCAGCAAACTCCTTATTAAGGGTCCATAGATGTCCTCTTTCTCCTGTATTTTTTTAACCACGTTGGCGTTCAGAGGACAGCTGAATTCCCTAACAAAACATACCTTCTCCTTGTGGTCCCACATAACATATCTGTATGTATGTATGTATGTATGTATGTATGTATGTATGTATGTATGCATGTATGCATGTATGTGAAGGCGCTGGCTTAGTGGTTAGGGCATTCGTCTCACGATCGTAAGGTCGTGAGTTCGGTTCCCGGCGTCGCGTTGTGTCCTTGAGCAAGACACTTTATTTCACGTTGCTCCAGTTCACTCAGCTGGCAAAAATGAGTAGGACCTGTATTTCAAAGGGCCGGCTTTGTCACGCTATGTGTCACGCTGAGTCTCCCTGAGAACTACGTTGGAGGTACACGTGTCTCTGGATTGCTCAGTCACTTGCACGTTAATCTCATGAGCAGGGTGTTCTGTTGATCGTATCAGCTGGGACCCTCGTCATCGTAACCGACGGACTGCTCCGTTTATGTATGTATGTATGTATGTATGTATGTATGTATGTATGTATGTATGTATGTGTGTATGTATGTTCTTGGTATGACATTAAACTGCATCCGGTTCTGAGGCACGAGTTTGGGAGTTCTGGAGTTATTAGGAAAGTTGGGTCGCCTCCAAATTACCATTAATCCAAATTCTGTTCTGACCCGAAACAGTAGTACCTGTCAGGATCTCGTCTGAATGTTAAACAGATTTCAAAGGAGTAGAAGAGGCCTCCGTTGTTTTTGACGAAGCCGTGAGGAAGGCAGCTCTTTTAGGAAAAAGACAGAAAACTTGTAGTGAAAATAGTAGCAGTCATCTCGCAATGCTTTTATCCGGAACCTTCTTTGGCGACCGAGAAAGTGGCAAAAGTGATGTAGAAACTTTTGTCATATAAAATCTAATGACGTACAGGTATGTCACTAGTCATATCTGAATGTGAGATGGCTGTCATCTGACAAGATGAGGCAATCATGTATGTGTGAGTGTATGTATGTATGTATGTATGTATGTATGTATGTATGTATGTGTGTGTGTATTATGAATGTATGTATGCATGTATGCATGTATGTATTATGTATGTATGTATGTATCATGAATGTATGTATGTATGTATGCATGTATGTATTATGTATGTATGCATGCATGTATGTATGTATTATGAATGTATGTATGTATATATGTATGTATTATGAATGCATGTATGTAGGTATGTATGTATGTATGTATGCATGCATGTATGTATGTATGTTATATTTACGCTTGAAAGATGTTTTAATGGGAATGTCCCACCAGTATTCTTTGAGTTGATGTTTGTACATGTATTCAATAGCACGAAGAATCTTTATTTTTATTCCAACAACCACCTTGAGCACCTTTTTGGGATCAATGATTCTGAGACACGTGAGCATGTCTCCAAAGTCAGAAAGCAGCACAGCTATCATGACTTTCGGAAACATTTTTTCACACTCAGAGTCGCTGAAGCATGGAATAAACTACCAGCATCAGTTGTTAGTTGCCGAGACATTGCATCCTTTAAAACCTCCATGCTTCCTGAAATTCAACCACACTAAACCTGCACACATGTATATTATGACTCATATACACTGTTCAATTTCCTGACTTTTGTACATAATTCTATGTACTGTACATGCATCTTTGATGAGTTGTACACCTGAGCATTATACTCAATAATCTCATGATATATATATATACACACACACACACGACATGTTGTACTGCTTGGTATTCGCGCCGGAAACTCAAATACGAATATTAGACGACAGTTATTCAATGTGGCCTGTATGTATGTATATATATATATATATATATATATATATATAT
>NC_068983.1:6903599-6907008 GCF_001194135.2 Octopus bimaculoides | reverse complement strand
CAACAAAAACGTACATATAAAATTGTTAGTAGCACTTAAAAACATGTATTGTATCCTTTAAATATATATATATATATAATGTACTTTTCCGTGATAGAAAATTCAACAAAAACGTACATATAAAATTGTTAGTAGCACTTAAAAACATGTATTGTATCCTTTAAATATATATATATATATAATATATTATTTTGTTTTTAAAGTGAAAGTTCGCGGGTAATTATTGATTTGCCAAAACACGTCGTGACGGTAAAAGTTTTGGTAACTGCTGCTTTGTATTGATCTTGATTGAAGATGAAAGAGAAGTGAACAAGTTAATTAAAGGACGTCGATCCGTTGAGGAAGTTCTATGGTTAAAGCAACTCACTCAGAATCTATTGCCAACCCGCCAGACTTGCTATAAACAAATTGAACATCATCCGTATCAGCTTCAACGAACTAAAGATCTAAATACATATCATTTTGATAAAGAGAGCAAGGAAGAGTTAAGTAAACTGTTTTTCAAATAATTATCTAAAATCAAAATGGAAAATAAAAAAATAAAAAATAACGAATTTATTTAATTAAACATTCCTTTGACTATTCTAACAAACGCAGAACAAAGCAACACAACAGCAACAATATTCATTCATATCTCGAATAAATTCTCGCTGTCTGTGACAAGTCACTTCACTTGAAGATTATAAACGTGTGTAACAGAAGTTTAGGAGGAAATCGATAAAATTGTCTGTTTATTCTACTCTCTTTGTTTTGTTGAAGTTCTTGCAAAATGGATTTCTGATGAGAATCCAAAGTGTTGAAGTTCGATATTGGATTTATTTTATTGATTGCTTTTTTTTTTAAATAAAACTAATAAGCTATCGATTGTTGCAGGAAGTTGTTTTAATACAGCAAATATTACGATCATTGCTATGCAAACTTGTGTTATTGTTGGTAAATACGGCAATCGCATCATATTCTCGTTGTTGTGTGAAGTTAACGCTTTTGGGAGTAAATACAGCAATCATGGCTTGTTTTCTCTGTGGTATGAAGGTAGATTTTTTTGGTTATCAAAATACAACTATTTTTGTGTTATTTTCATTGTAAAGCTGTGGATATGTTGCTGCGATCATTATTTTATTATCACTGTAATACGAAATAACATTACTGTAGTAGATATTAGCAATCATATTTTATTCTCCTTGTAGCATGAAGTTATTTTATTGTGGAAAATAGAACAATCATAACTTATTATACCTTATAAAATTATTATGCTTTGCGACGATCTGGCAAAATTGTTGGCACGCCGGACAAAATGCTTAGCCTTTTCCCGACTTGACATTGCCTTTCATCTTTTGGGGGTCGATTTAGAAAGTACCTGTTTAACACGGGGCGGGGTCAATGTTATGGATTAACCCCGCCTCTCTCGAAATTCCTGGCCTAGTGCCAAATTTTGAAATCAATTTTATCATGCCTTGCTTATACACATTTATAATGTGTATGTAAACTAGGGACAGCACCAGCTGTAATACTTCTCAAAGAGTCATATGTGCTAAAGGAGAGCTTTGCTCAGAACGTCGGTGGATCACCAGACACAATGTTTCGATCTGATTTCGTCACCTCAGTGATGAATACCACGGACGTTCTGAGTTAAATTGAAAAATGGTTGTTCTAGAACACAAATTGATGAAAAAGACATTTACTGATTTGTGTAAACGCTAGCCAGGCAAGAATTAAATTAATTTACGCAAATGAAACAGGCTTAGATTAAAATAACGATACATACACACATTTATAATGCATATACAAAGGTAGAACAACAGTAGCTGTTGATTTTTGACTCACAGAAACTTCTTAAAGAGACTTTTGTGTTAAAAGACACTGAGGAATTAAATCCACCGGCGTTGTGACCGAAGCTTGGAAGAACATTGTAGAAAATGAAGGAGAATATAATTTAGATTAAAAAAGAACTTTGTTTATCATTATTTGCGGTATGACTCAGTATATATACTTGAATGTCAGACATCTGAAAATCTTTCAGTCTGCTTTTTCTTTATTCACATGCATACACACACACACACACGCACACACACACATACGCACACACATATATGTATATATATATGTATGTATGTATGTATGTATGTATGTATGCATGTATGTATGTATGCATGCTTGTATGTATGTATGAATGTATGTATGTATATTCTGTGTATCGAACCCAAGAAGTTTTATCTGTTTATTTGCATAATTGTCCCCTTATCTGATCTCTTGGATTCTCTTTATAGCCATTCTTTACCCCGCTGACTTCGTCCCCGGTAAAGATTATGGAGTGTAAGTTTAAATTATTTGAGCACTACGAAATGTTTTCTTTATAGCGATCATCTCGATCTGACCTAAACACAAAAGTCTAGACACAAAAATACATAAACAACAGCGATTCAGCTGAAAAAAAAAGGTTAAAGAAATTTTTTTTAAATGTTTACGGAAATCACCGAACAAATACAGGGTACAGTGGAAAGGTTGCCCCGATTTCAAAGGTTAATAAAAAAACAAACACATAAAGGTACAAGAAAAAAACGATACTCTCCACTCCAGGCCATAGTAGGTACCATCTAAAACAGAAAACAAACAAAATGGCATTTAATGAATTTCATAGAAATACAAAGTTTTTTCATGCATCTTCATGTGTTTGTCTTTTATTAACCTTTGAAACCGAGGCAACCTTTCTGCCGCACCCTGTACTTTCACTTTTGATATACTTTCTCCGAAAGATCACCTTCTTGTTCACATAATTTCTGTTATGTCTCACACCCCAGATTCCGTACCAGTATTCTTCTCCACAAATTACACCTTCTCAGACTTTTCTCTTCACTCGTGTCTTTCCATCAGATGTGATTGACACAAAAAAAAAAAAACAAGAACAAGCAAACAAAAAAAAAACCATTGAGGTTGAACATTAATCACATAAATTTCAGCAATCAGGGATAAAAAATGATGCAGAAATCACTAATATTGTCCTTCCAGCCATGACTAATTAAGACAAGAAGAAAAGTTAATCACACACATTCTATACCTTGTTCATTACTATGCCTATATTTATTGCACACACACACACACACATACACACGTCTAATACACAATATACGTATATTTATATGTGTGTGTTTGTATGTACGTATGCACACACGTGTGTGCGTATGTGTGTATGTAGTAATTAAAAAGTCTACCAAAATATTGATATTGTGAGCACATTCAATACGTACGTTTCAGATTACTTCTGCAAGAACGAAAAAGAAATTCGTCTCTTACACAACTTCTTCTGTTACGTGTATGCATAGGTGTGTGTGTGTGTATGCGCATGTATGTACGCACATATATACATTCTCTGTCTCTCTCTCTCTCTCTGTATATATATATATATATATAT
>NC_068983.1:6900647-6901762 GCF_001194135.2 Octopus bimaculoides | reverse complement strand
ATATATATATATATATATATATATATATATATATATGTATATATATATATGTATGTATGTATGTATGCATGTATGTATATATGTATGTATACATAATTGCTGCTTTGAAGTAGTACCTACCACTTAATTTTTACCATTGCACATCTCTTAGGCTTGACTTGCCGTTTCTTGTTAATTCGTTATTTCGTGTGTGCGTGCGTGTTTGTCAGTCTGTGTGTGCGCGTGTGCGCGCGTTTGTGTGTTTAATGTGCTTAGTTTTGTTTTTATATTTTAAGGGGGTCTTTTTTCCGCACTTCGTCGTTTTTCTTTTTCTTTTTGTTACGCTTAATTATATCATAAAGCATGCTTCATTGAAGGTCACGGCATCTGTGTGAGGTTTAAACGTCTGTGTTAACATTTAAGTAACCTTACCAGGCACTCACACAAACCGCCACCAGAATATTTTGAGTCAATGAGACAATCTCTATCTGGTCGTCCGGTCTACAAGAAATAGCAGCCAAATCCCCATTCTACACGCTAGTGTCTAAAAAAATAAAAAACGCATACCACATTGTTACCTACTCTACATTAAACCAAAAACCAACTCTGACCCCCACTACAGAAAAATAAAAAGGAGCTCGATGATTCCCCTTAATTCTAGAAATAGACCACAATATTATTATAAGATATATGTATACCGTATCTTAATGTGTATAAGGCATCCCCTAATTTTGGGGGCTTAAAATTTTGAAAAAAGGTTTTGTAAGGAATTATAATATTATCCGTGTATAAGAAACTCCCATATTTTTTAACATAATTTTTGACAAAAATAAAAAAAAAGTGGAGTTCCTCATTGTTGTTGGCACTCCGTCGGTTACGACGACGAGGGTTCCAGTTGATCTGATCAACGGAACAGCCTGCTCGTGCAAGCGGCTGAGCACTCCACAGGCACGTGTACCCTTAACGTAGTTCTCGAGGATATTCAGCGTGACACAGTGTGACAAGGCTGACCCTTTGAATTACAGCCACAACAGAAACAGGAAGTAAGAGAAAGTTGTGGTGAAAGAGTACAGCAGGGCTCACCACCATCCCCTGCCGGAGCCTCGTGGAGCTTTTAGGTGTTTTCGCTTAATAAA
>NC_068983.1:6897465-6900298 GCF_001194135.2 Octopus bimaculoides | reverse complement strand
AAACATCGTAACAAAATCAGTGCTGGTTATAATTTCTACAGGAAATCTGTAGAGATAATCTTAAGAAATAATGTAAGAGCACTGCTAACACAGTAGAACAGGGAATTAACTTATAAACACGTTCAATATACTTTGTAGTATATGATGGTTGCATAACGAAATATGGTGTACCTGCACGTCATAAATATTCTTTTCTACTCTAGGCATAAGGCCCCCACTCCCGCCGAAATTTTGTGGGAGAGGGCCAGTCGATTAGATCGGCCCTAGTACGCAACTGGTACTTAATTTATCGACCCCGAAAGGATAAAAGGCAAAATCGACCTTGGCGGAATTAGAACTCAGAACGTAACGGCAGACGGAATACCGCCAAGCATTTCGTCCGGCGTGCTAACGATTCTGCCAGCTCGTCGCCTTACAAGTCATAAATATTGAAGAATTAATATGTCCAGTAATGCAATCCTAGATACACTGCTAAAAAAGAAAAAAAGAGAAAAGACATACGAAATAGCTATCATTGTAATGGTTTTTCGCTGCAGATAGCTTTTGCCTGCCTTCCCTCCGGGGTTTCATAAAATAAAGTACCATTGAATTACTGGGGACGATTTAATCGACTGACATTACACTCACTCCCTGGTTATAACTGTCTCCAGCCCCAGGAATCAGAAGCACTTATAAGTGATCGCGATCCCAGCATTCCCTCTGAACCGGATGCAAGTCCATCGCAAGGTTGATGTTTGACTGCTGCGCAATGTGAAACGAAGTGTTTTGTTCAAGCATTATTAGGATTCTCATTAGTATCATCATTATTATAATCGGCATTATTAAGGCGGCGAAAGGTGGTGAGCTGGCAGAAACGTTAGCACGCCGGGCAAAATGCTTAGCGGTATTTCGTCTGCCGTTACGTTCTGAGTTCAAATTCCGCCGAGGTCGACTTTGCCTTTCATCCTTTCGGGGTCGATAAATAGAATAAATAAGAAATAAGAAGCGTTAGCACCCCATGCAAAATACTTAGCGGCATTTCGTCCCGTCCTTACGTTCTAAGTTCAAATTCCGCCCAGGATCGACTTTGGCCTTCATCCTTTCATGGTCGATAAATTAAGTACCAGTTGCGTACTGGGGTCGATGTAATCGACTATACCCCTCCACTAAAGTTTCAGGCCTTGTGCCTTAAGTAGAAAGGATTACTAAGGCAGCGAAAGGCAGCGAGCTGGCAGAAACGTTAGCACGCCGGACAAGATACTTAGCGGCATTTCGTTCGTCTTTACGTTCTGAGTTCAAATTCCGCCGGGATCGAATTTCCTTTCATTTTTATTTTTCGGGGTCGATAAAATGCATACCAGCTGAGCACTGGGATCGATGTAATCAACTTAACCCCTCTCCTGAAATTGCTGGTCTTGTGCCAAAATTTGAAACCCATTAAGGCAGTGAACCAGCATAACCGTTAGAACGCCAAGCAAAATGCTTAACGGTATTTCTTCTGTCTCTTTATATTGTACGTTTGAATGCCATCGAGATCAACTTTACCATTCATCCTTTCGGGGTCGATAAAATAAGTACGAGTTCAGCACTGAAATCCATGTAATTGGCTTTCTCCTTCCCTCAAAATAGAATCAATTTTACGGTCTTGCAATTGTGAGTACATCATCCTAAGATATAGGCCACGTTCCTTGTCGACCAAAACCCTCTCTTTATAATTGCTGGCTTTGTGCCAAAATTTGAAACATTTAGTCTTGGTAATTCAAAAGTACCTTTTACATCAATATAAACTGGTTAACAATGGAGGCCAGTTGAGATTAGTTGAGGTCAGATGCACTCTTTAATGTATGTGTCGTCTTGCCACCCTCTGTCCTTTGCTTACACTTTACTTCCTCACACTTCACCTCATACTTCACTCACTTTCCTATTGCATTCCGTAAACCTCCTCGACTTCAGTTCTCCCATTGACTTCTAGAATTAGCAATTAAATCTCTCTAAAATCGCGACTATATTCTTTAAAGGGGATGGAAACATTAGATAATGCAGTCCGATAAAAATATTATTAATAATAATAATAATAATTATTATTATTATTATTATTATTATTATTATTATTATTATTATAGCGACAAACGCAGAAAGTGTGGTGAGAGGGGTAAAACGGTATGGCACATCGTTGGCGAATGCCCGAAATTGGCACAACCCGAATACAAAAGACATTATGACAATGTGGCAAGAATGATCCATTGTGAGCTGTGGAAATCACGGCCCACAAAGTGCAAAGACGTGGTATGAACAAACACCAGAAGGTCTCACCGAGAATGAGAATTGTAAAAATCTTGTGGGGTGTAATGATCCAGTGCGATCCCCGAACCAGACATCGGAAATTGGACATTGCTGTGGTGAATAAAAAAGAAAGAACATGTATGATAAACGACATAGCATGCCTCGGTGACAACAGGATCAATGTGAAAAAGGGAAGAAAAAATAAACAGCTATGACGATTTGAAATGGGAAATACGAAAGTTGTGGTCAATGAAGAGAGTAGATGTGATACCAATAGTAATTGGTGGACTTGGAAGTATCAGCACTCATCTACCAACATGTCTGAAAAAAGATCGGTGCAAGTGTGAAGGTAGAACATCTACAAAAATCAGAATTGCTTGGAACTGCAAGAATTCTTGGCAGGGTTCTTGAAGCATGACCAGTAAACAAGTGTCACCTCAGTCTGCTGGCTGTGGACAGCCGACACTTGCCATCATACCCAGCAAGATAAGCTGTGAGTTCTCATATAATAATAATAATAATAATAATAATAATAATAATAATAATAATAATAATAATAATAATAATAATA
>NC_068983.1:6891651-6895392 GCF_001194135.2 Octopus bimaculoides | reverse complement strand
TATATATATATATATATATATATATATATATATATATATATATATATATGTATGTATGTATATACATATATACACACACATATATATATAGGTTAGTCTGAGTAATTGATGTGGCACACAGATCAGTGAAAATGAAGAGGTGAAACTGAAGAGATATACATGAACGGCAGACATGAATGAAATATGTTTGTTCTGTCAAACACCATTATCATCATCATCATCATCAACAACAGTAACACCAGCAGCAGCAGCAGCAGTAACAACAGCAACAACAACACTGAGCGAACCTGTTTTGTGCTGGTAAACGAAACACCACGTTCCGCTATTTCAACATCATCATCAATCAACTTCCTCCTCTTCCCCATTCCCCCACCTTCAGCATCATCATCATCATCATCATCATCATCAACTCCCAAATGACTAGCAAGCACCAACACCACTGCCGCCACTATCACCGCTACCTCCATCATCACCACCACCACCACAACCACCACCTCCATCACCGCCGCCACCACCACCACCGCCACCGCCACTATCACCACCACTGCTATCATACCATGAACCTCATTTTCTTCCCTATAACCATCATCGTCATCATCATCATTATCATTACCACCATCACCGCCGTCACTTCGTTACTATGACCATCATCTACCATACCAACCACGCCACCTCCACCACAGCCATCATCATCGTCATCCTTATCATTACCACTACACCCACTCATGTTTTTTTTTTGTTCTTTTTTTTTTTCTTAAAATAGATTTTTCAAACAGATTGCAATAAAGATCAACTTCGTAGACTGCGAATCCTTTAAAAAAAACTTCCCTGAGGTTACGAGTGGAGAAATTAAGGGGTTATAACCATCCCCTTGCATCCTGAGTGAATGTTGATGACAATTCCAGTCCGAAGACTTACACACATCACACTTCTCTTCTGTGCAGCTTCACAGAGAAAGGCCTCTACGTGGACGTTCGGCTGCTAGAAAAAGCAACCTAAATATCTTCATATCACTCTTTTTTTCCCGCCCTTTTAAAGCCTAGCCAGGCTCATGGACCCAGTTTCCCGGTTTCTATGGCGTATGCGTTCCCCCCAGCTGGACGGGACGCCA
Source organism: Octopus bimaculoides (assembly GCF_001194135.2). Lineage (NCBI taxonomy): Eukaryota > Metazoa > Mollusca > Cephalopoda > Octopoda > Octopodidae > Octopus > Octopus bimaculoides. Next base: position 6,894,281 of record NC_068983.1, on the reverse strand, counting down.
GTCCATAGCAACGATACTGAAGAAACAGGAAGAAAGAATGAGAGAAAGTTGGGGCGAAAGAGTACAACAGGGTTCGCCACCATCCCCTGCCGGAGCCACGTGGAGCTTTAGGTGTTTTCGCTCAATAAACACTCACAACGCCCGGTCTGGGATTCGAAACCGCGATCCTCCGACCGCGAGTCCGTTGCCCTAACCACTGGGCCATTGCACCTCCACCATATCACTCTTTACCGTCTTTAAAAAATGACGCACTGAATAGACAGGAAGGCCATGGGTGGAATAGTTTTGATCATAGGATAGCTTAATCAGAGGTGGTCGGGGTCTAAGCTACTTCACAGTCCCCAGCAAAATAACATAAATAGCCTGAGCTGTTCAAGTAAACACGATTCCGAATGATTGAAGTAAGGTTTCTATGGAAACTCCACAGATAGGTGCAGGCGTGGCTATGTAGTAAGAAGGTTGCTTCCCAACCACATGTTATCCAAAGGAAAGGCAAAGGCTGATACAGCTTGGCACCAGTGAGGTTGCAACTCTTTTCTGCAGCAAAGTGAACTGGCGCAACAGGAAAAAATAAAGTGTCTTGTTCAAGAATACAACACACAGCCCGGTCCGGGAATCGAACTCACCACCTCACGATTGGGAACCTAGCTCGCTAACTACTGAGTTATGCGCCCTCACAACTTAAATTCCTATATCTTCGTTTATCACAGCTGTTTTGTTCCTCAACAACACTGTGTTAAATGAACCAATGATAAATGACGGGGAAAGAATTATTTTGATTCTGTCACCCCTAAGTTGTACTCCAGCCTACACAATATCCCCAGACAGTTTTAAAGCACACATAATAATATTGATTCATTGCTGGCATAATATTCAGAGCAAAATTTGGTATGATCAGTGAATAATAACAAACATAACAGTGAAAAATATGTTGATACGTACGTTTGTGTTAGTCCAAATATTAAACATGTAGACTCGTAGCACAGTGACGTAGACACGAGCGATTATCAATGCATTATGGGTATCTGAGCATTGTACATGGTCGCTGGAGCACGATTCTGGAGTCTGAGCGGAATATTTGACTGACCGATTTATCACAAATGAGTTCGTAATATGCGTAACACGATTCACAATTGAGCATGTTATCTTGGATCAGTGATGACTGAAACAACGATAAACGAGGATAGATTTACTGTAAATATGGGAACGTGACTAATCACCCCCCCCCACCCCACTTAAAATAAAATACCATCATTCATGCTTCATCAGTCTGGTACTTTCGTTCATTCACTCAAATCAATTTAATCGAGGGTTTTGATTGTTTAACCCTAAACCATCCCTGATCCAGCATACCTATGGTTAAAAGCGATCTGGCCATGACCATTCCGTATTAACGTTTATCATCAGAAACTATATGTACATATTCAGACGAATTATCCAATGTGCCTTCTTCTCATGAAGACAATTCAAAGATTTTGTTATTATTTCTAGCAAGCAGAGCGCTCAAATTATTGTTGTAGTTGCTTATCTGCATTTTGGATGGATCAACGACATGATCCTGATTTCCGGGTTCAGTCCCACTGCGTAGCACCTTGAGCAAAGTCTTCTACAGCCTCGGACCGACCAAAGATTTGCGAGGGAAATTGGTAAACGGAAACTGAAAGAAACCTGTCATATACAATGTGTGCGCGTGCGTGCGTGTGTATGCGTGTGTATATATGTGTGTGTGTCTTTGTGTCTGTGTTTACCCCCTCCCCCACCACCACCATCGCGTGACATGTTGGAGTGTTTACGTCTCCGTAACTTAACGGAATAAGTACTAGGCTTACAAAGAATAAGACCTAGGGTCGATTTGTTCGACTAAAAACAAGAAAGAAGTCTTCTAGGCAGTGCTCCAGCATGGACACAGTCAAATGACTGAAACAAGTAAAAGAATAAAAGAATTACTACCTCGAGCTCTAGGACTCTTTACTCGGTTTCTATGGCATATAAGTGACCGAGATCACAACAATTTCTCTGAACGGGACACCGGCTGGTTGCAGGGTTGCTCGTTTACAACTGGTAAACCCGGAGCAACGTAAAATAAATCGTTTCGCTAAAGAACACAACGTATGGACCAAAACCACGATTGCAAGATCGTGAGCGCAACATCCTAACCACTAAGCAATGAACCTTTACGATCATGATGAAACCCTTCATTAATTCTCAATATCTGGCACGTAGTAGGGCGGCGCGCTAGTAGAGTCATTAGCACGCCGAACAAAATACTTATCGGCGTTTCGTCCGTTTTTAAATTCTGAGTTCAGATTCCACCGAGGTGCTATTTTGCCTTTCATCCTTTCGGGGTTGATAAATTAAGTCCCAGTTGAACACTGGAGTTGATGTAATCGACCAAACCCTCCCCTAAGAAATTGCTGGCTTTGTCCCAGAATATGGCTCCTGGTCTCATAATTTAAAAGGCCGGCTTGCACAAAAAAAAAATAGAAAAAAAACCCCAAAAAAACCCCAAAAACAAGGACTCACAAATAAACCCCTGTCATAGAAAATTTTTAAAATGGGCATTAGTTGACGTAGGAAAGAGATGTGAGTTCGATTCCCACGCGTACTAATGCGCATTTTTTCCCCGTTAT
>NC_068983.1:6888845-6891587 GCF_001194135.2 Octopus bimaculoides | reverse complement strand
GTTATAGGTGTATATATCTCATATTCTTTTCTCCTCTAGGCGCAAGGTCCGAAATTTTTAGGGAGGGGGGGGGCAGTCGATTAGATCGAACCATTACGCAACTGGTACTTAATTTATCGACCCCGAAAGGATTAAAGGCAAAGTTGACCGCGGCAGAATTTGAACTCAGAACCTTATGACAGACGAAATGCCGCTAAACGTTTCCGACAGCTCGCCGCCTTTATATATATCTAATATTAAACTACTTTCTATGGTCAATATACGGTGAAAGCATATAATTCTATTTACAAAATTGCACTTGCCACCGTTTCCTAATTCACGCAGAAGTCGCACGTTTACAAGAATTCAAAATTATGGTAAACTAGATGTTCTGCCGCTGCCTCCCTTTTCGTGGCAGCACGTCTCACCTTCACGTCTTCATACGCCATAACTTTACGACTAAAATTATTGCTCTTCAACTTGTTTTCTTACATTCCGTAGATTCCCAGTTTCCTGTTGAGGTAATTAAAGACAGTCAGTAAAATACAAACATAACCCTTGAAAAGTATGTTAGGTGCTTAAACTTCGCATAGCAAAACTGTAATGCAATCGCTTCGGGATGTATGTATTATCATATTTATCGTTCCATCTTACAAGGTGCCCGCTCCATTTTAACTGATAACGATGTACATGAACCTTCACATTAAGCACAAGTGTAGCTATGTGGCAAGAAGCTTGCATTCCACCCATAATGGTTCCAGGCTCAGTCCCACTGTGTGGCATCTTGGGCGAGTGTCTTCTGCCATAACCCCGGGCCGACCAAGCGGTACGGAGCCGACATAAAACGTCAATGGAGGTTTATAAGCCTTATAAATTCACTCTGGCACTTCCCACAGACATTGTGTTGCGAACATAGGCGTTGGTTAATGCAGAGCAGTCGCCTGGATGTCCTGAGTTCAATCCCAGGCAAGGCGCTAAGGTGAATCACAAGACTCCTGAAGAAGGTTGGAGCGTACAAGCCAAAACATAGTGGGAAACAAAAACCAAGATGAGGTCACCACTCTGTTTTGGCTTTGTACGCTCCAGCCTTCTTCAGATGTCTTGTGATTCACCTTAATGCCTTGCCTGGGATTGAACTCAGAACATCCAGGCGACTGCACTGCATTAACCAACGCCTACTTCAACAACACAATATCTGTGGGAAGTGTCAGAGTGAATTTATAAGGCTTATAAACCTCCATTGACGTTTTATGTTGGCTCCGTACCGCTTGGTCGGCCCGGGGTTATGGCAGAAGACACTCGCCCAAGATGCCACACAGTGGGACTGAGCCTGGAAGGCCTCAGAGATCTGCGAGCTGTAAATTGTGGATACATTCAAGGATAAATAAGACCGCACGATCCTGTATGTCTAAGATGAGGTGTATTTATATTATGTATTAGCCTTTTGATCAGGGAATTGAAAGTCTTGAACCCTAAGCTGTTACAGTATTGGGTTTTTACTCTAGATGGAGAGGGAGTGATCTTTGTTACTATACAGTGATGTCCAGTTCTGTGGGTGGTATAGCTTTCAATCCCAAAGTTGAATCGTAAAGATCTTCTACAAAGAAATATCATGGCATCCGTTGTAATAGGTCAATCTTTTATGTGTACTGAAATTGGATTGCCTCAAGTTCTGCTGTTAATTTCACGCTTTATGGTGACCATGTCAAACACAGTGCGAGATCTAGGAATTGATATGAGGAACGACGGCTCGTTTTATGTACATATTACCAAGATGGTAGCAATGTGCAGGCGAATTACCGGATGGATGGTGAATACTTTCAAAACAAAGGACCCGAAAACTGTGCAGGGTCTATGTCCCTAGGCATCTGGACTACTGCTCTCAACTATGGTCATTCCACAGTGTCAAATTAATGGCGGAACTCGAGGCAGTTCAGAGGTGCGACACTAGAAAGATTGTATCAATGAAACAGCTGAGTGAATGAAAGAGCTACGACTATACTCTCTGGGGTAAAGACGGGAGAAGTACGCAGTGATATACATATGGCAGAGCCTAGAGGGATCGGTACCAAGCCTTTGGCATCGAGAGTTGCACCAGTCTCTGAAATGGACGTCAGTGCATTGTAACAAATGTCCTACCCATCCCGTCTAGAGTGAAGGCCAGGTACTGCAATACCTCAGGATTCAAAGGCCCACAACTGTTTAATACATTGCCAAAAATCTGGGTGATCTACATTGAGTGGAGCGAGATGTTTTCCAGAAGCAACTTGACCTCCGGCTGTATAAGGTCCCAGATGAGCCTACATGATGAAACTCTAAACAAAAGCGAAGCAATGTCGAACTCCCTCCTTCACCAAATGCCAACCGATCACAAAAGAATGGTCATTGAAAGGTGAAAATATTGTTTGTGCCCCAGTATAGCCACAACCTTTGAGCTGAAACGCATAAAAGAATAGATGTGTGTGTGCGTATGTGGTAAGTGTAAGTGTGTGTGTATGTGTGTGTGTGGTAAATCAATGGATAAATATTTCGTTCACATAAAAAGCGATTTGCGAGAGAACTCAATCAATAAAAGTTAAAAGAATCAGATTTAGAGGTTTAGAGTCATAACATACAAAGAGAGAGATATATATAAATACTATAAATACGAAGAGATATTGGAACATAAACTAAAATGTTGAAACGCTCACACCCGGGCGCGCACGCATTGATGTCTTTTATATTCATTTCAGTAGGTGTCTCTTCGTATTAACGGCTTATATA